>NC_079153.1:73899551-74202581 GCF_947563725.1 Argiope bruennichi | reverse complement strand
TTAAACTGTTTTTATTAAATTCGCTGCCTTTTATAAAGTAAATTTTCGCAAAATGTTTCCTGAAATAAATTAAATTTAAAATCTTGCTAATTTCGGCGCACTTGATCCCTAAAGAAGTATTGCGAACGTATAAAAAAACTTTTATGCATTAAACACCAAAAACATTTCTTATAAAGAAAAAACAATTTTTTATACTTTGGTCAAAGATTTAATGAATTCAATTAAACAATGGAATTTTTCTGCAATTTTTTTTCTAGAAAAGAAGAAAATGAAAGAAACAAATAACTACAAAACTGAAAAAACAAAATTGTACTTCAGTGTTAAAAAAATACATATTATACTGGCTATGATTAAATTAAGTGAAATGTAATCACGTTACGCTTAGCAACTCTATACAGTTTTTTTTTAAATTACATCAGATGGTCATCCATTTAACAAAATTAAAACATCTTAACTTTCTGAATTCTTCATGATATGTTTTATCTCACCGTTTTTGCTGTCATCACGATTACAAAAATAATTTGTGCACTAATTAATGATGATTTAAAGTTAAATGCTGTGATCAATAGGAAAAATATTGTGTACATTCTTTCTTTGTTAGTCGTCCTACTTTCTAAATTTTTTCCTGTTTAATTGCTTGGAGGCGACTAATACGCAAGTATCAAAAAAAAAAATTAATATGCATTGTAGGAGTCGATTCAACGTCGTCAATTTAGATTTCGACTGATTGAATTGAAAATTTGATAGAAAAATACAATTGTATTTTCGAGATTATATACTAAATTTCATTTATTAAAGCCACTGCGTTTTTTAATTTTCTTATTTGCATACATGAGAAATACAGACCGACAGACAATCAACCCTTTGATATATTTAGCTCAAAATTAGATAAAATAATCTACTCGTTAGATTTTAAAATTAAAAACCAAATTTCAATTTCCTAAGTTCATTGTTTGGGAATTATCACGTCACACTAACAGGCGATCAATTTCTTGATGGATTTTCCAAATTTGAAGTATATCTACATTTAGATGTTAAATCTGTATACCAAATCCAATCCATGTAGCTCTTTATATTTTGTAGTTACAATCGGTCAACTGGACAGGCAGACTTCCTTTGAACGAATTTCGTTCAAAATTTGATAACCAATGTAAAAGTGTAAAATAAATATCACATATCAAATTTCATACATGTTTTTAAAAACTTTTTTGAATTGTTTATCATATTACGGGCAAATATATAGACATAATTTTTTAAAAATAGATTTTTCATTTCAGAAAGGTATAAAATGTGAAAATTTGTGATTTTTTTTATATATAATATTTTTCTATTTGCATACTTCGCGTATGAAGAAATGAAAACTGTCCTTTTATTGATATAAATTCAGTTGTCACGCATATTTTTCTGAATTCAATCTTTTAAAAATATTTTTTGCATGATATTCAACAATAATTTTCTTACAATAATATTCAAACCGTTTTCTATGTTTCCTCAAATATTCAATAACATGAATTTTTCATTCTTAAAAACCAAGAAAGAATGATTCTGTTTATTATTTCTGCAGCTTGCATGCGGAATCAGGAAATAAAATTGCATTACCCGATTGCTCCTACAAATGATGTGTGGTTTTCAAGTTGCATATTCTTGCAATGACAAAGTATAATTTGAAAAATGATTACCCAAATACTTTTTTTTCTAGTCACTTTTGCAGATCAGCTGGTTCGCTAGGGATAATGGTTATCTTTAATTTCAGTTAAATCGTTCAGATATAATTTAATATTCATGATACCGTGAAACCACCAGACATTAAAGATATGTTACTTTTAATTGTCTCACATAATTGTCTGTGACTGACTTTTAACTGTCATTATGAAGATGAAACTTTAATGGGGACCTGTTCCATGCATCGAGGTATTGTTTCACGATTTTTTCCCTCGTCTTAACTGCGCATATATTAAACAAAATCCTTCTTCTTTAACTTACATCAATGAAAGGAAATCACGCAATCAGATAGTTCATGAAGTAATGAAAACGATTTGAATTTCAGAACGAGAATTTAATTTATTGGAAATTAGACCCCTCCCCATTTTTTAAAATGCCAAAATTCAGGAAACATTTGAATGATTATTAAATTTGTAACATAAGAAAACAATATTTTAAATTTTGAACATTCCTTTTTGTGCGTTAATATTTTCGAAAATGATCGTGGGAAAATTCCATATTGAACGCAACTTTCAATTGATTAAAATTCAAAAAATAGCTTCAAGATGCGCAGTTCCATCTTCTAAGGTATGTATGGGCCAAATTTGTTAGCTGTAAGTCAAGCGGTCTGGTCTGTAGATTGACAATACACGCAGAGACTTACAATCATTTTTATTATTAATGGAGATTGGCAATATGGTGTCATGTAACTTGATTCCATTAGAAGTATTCATGTACGCAATATTCAAAATACATGGCTATTAAAAAACACAGATTCAACGTTTAGTACCATTTCATGCTTAAAAATAACTTGTGGAGAAATCCAAACATTAACCGATACATAAGAAATTTAATAGAAATTAGACACAATCAAATATTACGGCGAACTATTGCTGGAGGCCAAAAACAGTTAATAAATTAAAATTATTCAAATAATTATAATTAATTAATTCCATCTATTTTCCAATGTAATTTATTAACTTTTTTCAATTTAATCTGAAAAATCATACACAGTAAGAATATTTGTGATATTTTTGAACTTCTATTGTGACACATCATTTGAGAGGAATCATGATGAAACATCATGATGAAAAGGAACATCACTGCGTTATTTCTAACAATTTTAAAGCGTTTTTGAAATTGTTGAACCATCTGTTGGAGACATTTAATATGAATATAAGGTATTGTATTAATAAAAATTTCTGATTTTACAAATTTATTTTGTGGAAAAAAATATCTTAATAATTATAACTTTTACTTATTACGTTATTCAAAAATGATAAATCGACAATATAAAATAAATAACATGGGAGAGTATGAAAGTTATCCTATACCTGTTCTTGAAAATTTTCTAATATTAAAATTTATTTTAATAAAAAATATCTTATTGTGTTTTTTTTTTATTTTTATTTTTTGGTAGGTGGGGTTGAGAGGCAAATTAAATTTTTAAAAATTACTTCTCTATTTAATGAATTAAAAAAAGAATCTTACCGATATAAAGTGGCAATGCCATGCCCAGTAATCCAGGAAAAAAGTTCATACAGCCAATGGCAAGTGACTGAACATCACTTCGCATATACCTTTGCACTAGAACAGGATGCCGAACAAAAAGAGAGCCTTGTAGCATGCCAAAAATACAAAGGGACACGTAAACGGTAGCTTTATTTGGCATGAAAGGTATCGTTGCAGTATTAACTCCTTGGAGCACCATTCCCACCAGTAAATATCGAGGAACACCCATGAAGCCTTTGTCAGTCACCCATCCCAAGCAAAGCCGTCCCAGAAGATCTCCCAACGACAAGGCAGCTATGACATAAGATCCTTCGTCTTCGCGGAAACCTCTGTCGATAGCAAAATCCACTATGGTGGTCACTATGGGCAAAAAAGTCAAAAAGTGGACAGTGCGACATAAGCAAACGAGAACAAACAGAGGATTTCGAAATAATTTTATCATTGTCTTAAAAATAGTCCAGAAAGAATTGGACTGTTTTTTATCCATAGATTTTTGACTATTTTCTAGTGATGGTCTTTTTTTCTCTATTTCACATTGCGACCAGTCATGGTTGCAGTATAGTTTTCGAAGTTCTGAAACTACTTTGAGAATATTTGTCCTGTTTTCATCTGGGAACAAAATTGGGATTTGATTTGGGTTTGTATAAAGAATGTTTTTAATCTTCAATAAGACATACTGCCGCGATACTTTCTTGGACATTTTTGAGACATCGGGTATAGAACTTCTTCTGGTCCAATTTCCATTAACATTTTTTGCAGCACCAGATTCTGCAGTCTTTTCAACATTGAAGCTTTTGCTTCTAGGATTAGTTATTACTTTGAGTCCACTTTCGAGTAAGAGGCCCTTTACGACATTGTTTTTACAAGCGAGCTCCTTATCAATATGTCCATTTGTTTTAGAATTTTGTTGATGAGCATACATATCTTCTAGACTTTCCAAAATGCATATTTGAGCCGAATTCACTGACGCATTCTCTACTTCCAAAAGTTTATTATCTGGTTCATCTCCTGGAGTTTTCAAAAGCAAAAGCTTTAAAATCAAATCGCTATTGCTTCTTAGAAACTGAATGTCCACGACTTTTTCTGATGACTCTTTTGTTTCTTCCTTACATTTTATTGAATAATTGTTTATTTGATGGATGACTGGGTCCTTTGACACTTTAACAGGCTTTTTATTGAGCCATGGTGGCTTCCTGAGAATCATGGCTGCCGGAATACAGTGCATAATGATGCCAGCAATGATGAGGAATGTGCCTTCAATTCCGCAAGTATTCAACAGCCATTCCATTAAGGCAGGGAAGAGGAATGATCCAACACAGCCTCCGGAAAAGCCCATCCCTATGGCTGTTGTTCGGTATTTTTTGAAATACTGGCCAACTACTACTTGGACCAAAACAGTGGTTAAAGCCGTCCCTGCACCTATAGACAAAAGCAGACAACAGAAAATTAAAAAGACAATATGTCTAACATTGGGAATTACATTGTTGTATGATCTATATGGATTTAAATATTTTTTTAGAAATCTAAACTTCCTTTACCATTATAATCTTATTCTCTGTTAAACAAATAATCTTATTATTCAAAATTCTTTTGATAATAAAGGGAAATTAGTAATGGAATGCAATCTTTTAACTAAATATATGATTAAGTAACCGCTAACCTCGATTATAGTTATATAACTGACGTTACAATAAAACAGATCAAATAGAGGTTTTGAAGTGATTCTGAGAGTTTAAACGAAAAAATCGGTATTGCATTAGATCAAAACAAAGATAAATAAGATACACATTCAATTACATCTATTCCTATCAGCTGTAGGAATAGATGTAATTTTTCTCAAAATCTTATCTCTTCCCACCAGTTATGACAGTTTTAGTTCAATTTTTGGGTATCTTCTGATTCAATGCGAGCCTCCTACACTTCCACATCAAAATTTGACTGAATTTAAGCACAATTTCTAATTTTAAACAGACAAAAGACAGAATTTAATTTATATCAATTGGAATTAATAATATTATAAATTAAATTATAATTTAATTTATGATATCCACAATCAATAAAGAATTCGTTTCAAGAAACATAAAAATTTGTATAGGTTTTAATGAGGGGACAAAAAAGAGAATTCTTTCCACGATTTCAAAAAAAGTGTTCTTTTAAATAAATAAAAAGATAGGTGGAGAGAATTGGTATTAAAAGTTTACGCTAATGATGGTGAAGTTAACAATGCAGTATGCTTTAGAAGTATTTGAAGTAATTTTAAAAAATTAAAATTTGGCTTGGACTTACAATACAGATAAGAGTCGTCTTATTTCGTACTAATCATTGGAAAATGATGGAAGAACGGTGAGGGATGATAAGAGATATCTGTTTGATACTGAAAATAGCAAGATGGTATGTAAGGCGATCCTGAAGGAATTTATTATGAATTCGAGATATTTTATAGAAAAAATTGTCGGAATACCATTATTGTTTAGTAACATATATATAGACTTGTGGAAATAATAAATGGACAAAAGGGAGCTAAAAAAAACTGTATGATGATATAAAAGCGATGATATATATCAGAAAATTATATGAACAATAGTAGGACTTCTGCAAAATTTAGCTATAAGATTGGATTACCTCTATCCCGTGGTTATGTATAAGGTTTTAATTCTCAAAGAGATATTTTACGATCAATGTATTATGAGTGACTGATATGTTTGACAATCATGATAATACTTAGATTGATGCTGTTAATATTAAATTATGATTATACAGTTATATCCTATGTTGTAGAATAATGAATGGAAAGAAATAGTAATTATATTTAAGAAATCCATCATCAAACCTTGTATCAGTTCATAAAACGAATAATCAAACAAAAGATACTCCAGTTATGTGGGGCTTTGTTGATGTTTTTCTTTGATTAAAACGGATGCATCTACCGGAAAAGTATTTTTTAATGTCTTAAAAAATTTCCCTGTAGTGATAATTTCTTTCACATTTTTAACAAGATCATCTCTCTTCTTTCTAGAAATGTTGATACTATATATATCTCCATGTTTATTAGTAAATCAAACTTACCGCCCAGTCCACCCCAAAGAACAGTTATCCAACCGATGTCATCAACGAAGAAACAGAGTATAGTGCTGATTGTGGACATGACAGCTCCTGAAATGATGACCACTTGATTGCCATATTTTTGACCCAGGATTCCGACCACAGGACCTGAAAAAAAATCACTTTTCTTAAGAATATTCTCATTTCAATAGTAAAATTTCGACTTTCTGTATTTTTATTACATGTGTCTTCGAATTTGACACACTGTAGCTTCTTTAAATTAGATTTAAAAGTATTCATACGTGTCATATCTAGGCAGCATAATTTTTATCGATAAATCTCAACTCCATACTTGGTAGCGAGAAAATAAAATGGCATTAAAATATAAAATCTTTTTTTTTTCTTATAAAAGTTTTTGCAAAATAAAATGAAGTCTCATCTATAACTAAAGTGAACTGCTCTCGCGTATTATTAGTTTATGCGGTAGCAGTTTGAAAAAAATTCGGTCTTTCACGTATTTGAGGAAGGAATTAGGAATTATATAATTCTTCATGAATCAAATGTGGTTTTTTTAGTTTATAAATAGGCAGTTGATAAGTCATTAATTATCAAGAAAATTTGTAGCGAAATCTTAAATTAGAATAATTGTAGAAAATTAATTAATTCACCAAGGCATAGATTGTATGAAGAATATGGGATGGAATAAATGAAGCGACGATGCTAAATATATACTAAGATCGTTTATTCAAATATAGCAAAGAATTTGCCCCATTCCGTTAAATCTTAAGTTCCCGTTTGTTTCCATCCCGATTCTAGACATCGGGGAGGGAAATTCGCAGTTACGGAGAATGTTTTTATTTAATTATAATTTTAAGGCATCCCAATCATAACTTATCGGCAACGAAATACTTAATAGTTATCACTTAAGAAATAAAAATTTAATAAAACTGGAGTCGCTTCTTGTTTTGTAAATAACTGAATTTAAAATTGAAATCGAATATAACTCACAAAAGAAATTACTCTACATTTTTAGATAAATTTCAGCCAAAAAAAAGTATTTCTGCTTGTAAGAGATCTTTAAAAATATGCAAAATAAAAAGTGCACATGGAAACGTGCCTTTTATAATTGGCATGATATTATTAATGCAAGGTTCTACATACACATAATTGCGTTACTCATCATATGCACTTTCTTTTTTACTGATATGTGCAATATTTCAAGAATTCCGTCTAATTATTCATCCATTCTTCATTTAAGTTGTTTGATAAAGAGCTAGAAGAGTCCTTCTTCTTCGTCTACTCCTTTATTTATTTAGAATTATTCTGTTTGGGATAAAAAAAATATCTACATTCTTATAGAAGAAAGTGTGCACTTTGCTTTAAAACTTTTCGGAGCAGAAATTTAATACAATCTTTTAAAGAAACCTGATAATTTTTCATGATAATTTATTTATTCGTTAAATATGGAAATACTTGCGCTACGTTGTTCCACTGCTGTTTTAATCTAATTTTTTCGTCGAATGTTCATAAAACAGAAATAGTTTATAATTGAAATCTTTGTGTTATATTGGTATAAAAGGTTTTCACAATGAATGTAATATTCGTTAAGCTGAATGTTTTTCTAAAAAGATATTCTTTAATAAGTTCAGAAAATTGAGTTTTTATTGTCAGAATATAATTTAAATCTCATCAGAATAGGAATATTGAGTTAGAGAATAGACCCATTTGTATATATTCTTAGAACAATGACATTTAAAAATGTCCTTGTGATCTAGTATTCGTCTTAATAGTTTTGAACTAATTTTAGATCTTTTCTATGTAGATACATTTATGAAATATGTTTCCATAATTTGTACATCTTTATTCTATAAAAATTGCAGAAATATTATTTTTTAAAAATATTCGCGAGATTGGCATAAATGCACTCACCTAGCAGATTTCTGGTTGAAGATCTGACACTAAATGGCGTGGAAGCACCTTTCCTATCCAACCTATAAATATCGATGAAGGCCACATAGAGAATGCCGGACATTCTACCCAATCCGGCCATGATGAAATTGATGGCGCACGCTGCCAAGGCCACAGCCCATGCCCAACCTTGATCCGGGCCATCCATGTATACTAAGAAACAAAACGAAGTCTTAAGAGAATTTGTGGGATTTTATATACTAAATGTTGTCTTCTTTTGCTGTTCCTTATCATTATGCACAATATAATGATGATCAATGATTAACGAAAAAGACTGTACTGTTTCAAATATTTCTAAAAACAATGGTAATAAGAAAAATATTCGCCAATACAGAAATCGATTGTCTTTAATACATCAAGTCTTTAAATACATCTGTAACAACAATAAATAAAATAATAAACCAATATTTACAATTCAGAAAAGTAATGTTCACTAGCTTTTATAGAAACAAGTGGCTCAAAACAGAACACTTTGTAGGCCCCTGTGTGAAAACCATTTAACAAGAGATAAATGGAAATGTATTATGATCCTTAATGAAGTGCAGGTTTACCTAAATGTCTGCAGCAAAAATAGGTCTATTTATTATGGAAAATAAAGGGAAAACGATATACATATCTGGTTCAGTCAAATGCAAGGAAAATTTCAATAAGGGATTTATGATTGTCTCAGGGTTCTTCTACGGAATCGAGAAAAACAATGTTAAAATCAGTTCAACGCAATCAAGAGAAAGTTTTAAGGCCGATATTTACAGAAGGAATTCCATTTATTTATCCCAATTACTTTCAAAAAGGTAAACTTTATCGAGACAATGCTACAAGTCATATTTCGGTAAGTCCCACTGCATTTCTAGAAAAAATAAAGACTAATACAAGCATTGCATATTCCTATATTAGTGTATTTGCCGATATGTTGCATATGGCTATATTATAGATATTTTTTAACATACTCAGTTGAAATTTCTTGTTGTTTCATTAAAAGACTTTTGTGACGTTTTTCTGTTGAAAAGAGCTATTTTTAAGCGCAAATACACCTCGAATGATGGATTCTGGAAAGTAATAGAAAAGGATTGGAAATCAATACCTCTAGATATTTTAAGAAAAGCCCTTCTTTCTTGGAAATCAGGCTATCAGAACGAACATTATAAAAACAATCTTTATATTTTAAGCATTAATGAAACATCTCCAAAATCTAAAAATGTGTAAGTATCCTCTGTACTGCAATAAAGTTGTTTAGACTCATCACTGTAAGTTGTACAGGATTTTCCAGGCATTTTTTGGCAGGATTTTAAACTTTTGTTATTTTTTTTTTTGCCGAAATTGCGTAATCTTGTCTACTTTCGTTAAATAAACAAAAAAGAAGAATGTAAAATATGCCCCAATCTAGATTCAAACGACTAATGGGAACAAAAAACAAATTGTCCATTAAATCATGAATTTTCTGTGGAAAATATTTAAGACAGCAACAACTCTGTATGAAACCTGTCACAACTCTGCTGAATATAAAAATAAAAAAATTTTATGTAGGTGTAATAATAATTTTTAAAAATTCCAGAAAATTATGTAATATAAAATGTATTAAAAATATTTAATTTGTGTACAATTCAAAATTTATATTGCATGTTTATATTTATTATAATTTAATTCAAATATGTAAGATATGCAATATAATTTTCTATCTTCTATCAATTGTAAATATTTTCATATTTTTATTATTTTTTTAATTATTGAAACATTTTATATATCTTTTATCTCAAAACTGTAGTACAAAAGAATGGCTGATATCATTACTTCAAATAATTTTTCGCATAAAATTATCATCCATATACAATTTTAAAAACACTGTCATATTTCTATTTAAATCAGTTTTTTTTTCAAGATTCCATTACTTTTTAATAAATAATAAACAGTATATGTATTGAAATGTGACGCTGGAAGAAAATAAAAAGAATTAATCAGTTTAGCAGTTGATTTTTTTTTATTTTGATAGTGAAACGTGGCAAAATTCAATTGACGTACCGAAGTTTTTAAAAAATCTTCTACGACAAAGTGGTAGATTTTTTACCGCAATAATTAGAAAGTCTAACAGAGAATAACTCTAGAAAGTTTTCAGAAACGTCAACTTGAACTACGTTATTCTTTAGTAAGGTGTTTATTACAGCCTATTTCTACCATAGACTTTTGAATCTTTTTTAAATTACAGGAGAAGATGAGATTAAATTTATTATGAAAGAATTAAAAATGATATCATAATATCTAATTGCCATTTCTAACAGGAAAAAGGTTTGAATTGTTGATATTAGAAAATTAAAAATAAGCCCAAATTTTGTAATTAGAACAAAATCTAAAAAGAAATGTCCGTTTAAGCAAATATGATATAAAATCTGGCCCCATAGGAAAAATTTATACCCAAAACGTTCAAAAAAAATTGAAAATGGTGAAATGTGAAACAAAATCAAACGATTAAGTTCAAACAAGAAAAGAAATACAATATTTTTAAAATCCGAACGCTTAAAGGTAAATTACTGCCTCTACAAATTAAAAAGTGCTTTAATAATGGCAAAAACACGTGACTACATGATTTGATTAAACTACGAAATCAGTTCGAATGTTTCACAGTAATCTCTACTTGTAATAAAGATGAATATGTGTGTGTGCGTCAATGTATTCGTGCTCTATAGGCTACGCCTTTTGATCTAGAGCTATCAAACTTGACACATATACACATTTTTAATAGTATAAATATGCACACCGAAGTGATTTTTAAAATTTTTTGATTAGAATATATAATTAAAAATTAAGCGCAATTTTAGCGTTTTTAGGCAATAAGGAATCTTTAAGAAATATTTCAGCACAAAAAAGAATTTTTTCATTATCTTTAAATTCAAAAATTTATCTTTTCAATTCTACTTATTGTTTTACTGTAAATTTTCCTATTTTTATTTAATTAAAAAAAATATTTTAAGCATATCGTATTATGTAGTAGATTTCACACAAAGTAAATATAAAATTTAACTTGTAAATAGAATATTACGTTTGCATGAAAAAAATTATTGCAAGATTCAAAAATACTTATAGTAATCCATTTTAGATTTAGGATTAAAAAATATAATTTTAAAAAAAATCTACTTTTTATTATATTAATGCCGAAGTCGTTTGAAAAACTGCTTTTTTTTTTTTTAATAATCCAAAATTAAAATCAACTTTTTTTTACAGTAGAGAAAGTTATAATATTTTGTTGCTTCCGAATCTGGACGGATATATAGAAATTTCGAATACGGTGCTTTCTTTTAGTTCAAAACTGAAGTGAAGAATTTAGTGAGGAAAAGAATAAAGAAAACTTTGGATTCTCTTTACTTCAGATGAATTCTTGTCTCTTTTTTAAAGTCATTTAAAGTCGAATATTGAAATGAAAATTGCATTCTTATCTCTAAAAAGGACATTTTATTAAGAATTTTCATTCATGTTTCTTTATACCAATATCACGCAATGACGTTGATAATAAGTCACTACAATTGATTTTAAAAAAATTTAAAGATATTTGAATTTTTAGTTCGAACAGCGAACATGATATTGTCTAAATCTTAATTCATCTATTTATATTTATTTCGTAAAACTCCTTTTTAATTATAAAACAATGATTATAAAGCTCAAAAAATACATTTAATATTGGCAGAAAGCGCAGGAGTATAAATGCATTTATCAATGGAAAGAAAAATATTGTAGAAAAATACACTTAAAAATATTTGTAAAAGTTTATTAAAATTAGAAGAAGGAAATATAACTAGTATTTTTGGAAAAATGATATTTTTGAAATTAGAAGTAGAGTTAAAATGACTTTTACATTATAATATATTCCGAAATTGTCGAAGAAAAATATTAAAAAATTTGAATTAGCTTATAATTTAAATTTTGTAAAACTTTTTCTTAGAGAGTATCTTCTTTTCAAAAAATAATTAGGTATTAACTTTTGCAACTTTAGATCTATAGGTCTGCTTTATAGAGTGTTTCTTTCATGCATGCTGTACGATGCAACTACAAATAATACATCAGTTTATAACATTATTATGTTAAAAACTTTCATACAGAACTCAAAACAGAAGTGCTTATTGATACTTGCAAAGGTCAGAATTTTGACGTAACAAATCCAAATTCAATTTAAAGTTTGCAATACTCATTGAAATTTGGTAGTTTATCCAAAGAGAATTAAAATAATTCATCATTTTTTTTTTGTTCTGAATATAAATTTCTGATCAAAATAGGAAATTCTTGCGCATCACATTTCATACATCGGCAACACTGATATAATTATATGTATTTCTTTCTAAATAAACTTAAAAGCTATTTAATAAAAATCTATTAATTGATTCATAGTTGTAATCGAAAATCAAAATAAAAGACACTAAAAATATTTTCAATAATTTTGATTGAAATACTGAACATAATTTGAATACATACTCAATATAATTTTGATTTAAGAGAAATAATGAAATTTCTAAGCCCCGACATATCGACGATATCGATATGCTTTATAAACAAAGTTTTTCAAAATTTAAAACTGGATGCAAACATCAAAATTTGCAAAATAGGCTGTAATTGAAAGATAAAATAATATTAAAAAAACATTCTTATGTTAAATGTAAAGACGTATTATCCAAAGATTTTCAGTTTCAAAATTACATTTTCAAAAAAAAAAGAAAAAAAGAAATGTGAAAGAATTTACTTCTTTATTTATGAATACTTCTGAATCCCCTCCCCCTTTTAGTAAATCTTTCAACCACAATTTATCTTTTCAATTATTAATTTTTTTATAATTGATATGATTTACATACCAACTACTTTAAAAAAATTTCATTTTAAACTTTGCTCTAAAAATTTGGATAAAACTTATCTTTTTCATCAATCTGATTTTTGAAAACAAACGAAAGCTTATCTTATTTCTTAAAAAGTAAAATATTTCTATATTATTTGAATCAATTGATCTCATATAGCCAACAAATCGAATTTATAAAGCAATTATTTAAAATTATTTCAAAAAGTGTTTTGAAACTCTTACTTTGCAAATGTACGAAGCAAGTTCACTGGAAAGATTTCAAAATGAAAAAAATGCTTTCAACGCTATTTTAACCATCAGTACAGAAGGTTACACCAGGCATATGATTTAGAGTCTTCCTCACTGAGTGCTGATTGTTAACCAGCGTGAGGATCAACTCCTCACTGATAAGCAAAATGGGCAATATATTATAATGGGACAGGGACACTAAATTATATAAGAATATAACATCCTTTTGGAATCTTGCTTTCTTGCTACAGATCAGTGTTTCTTGAATTATTTCATTTCTAATTTCTTTTTTGTGGAACAAAACTTTCGTAAGGTTATTTAAATAAAAAATGCCATAAATTTAAAATTAGAAAAAAAAATAAGAACGTAAAGAATTAATTACGATGAATGAAAAATAATTATGAATGAACTATGAAAAAAATCATTAAAGACCAGATTGTTATCAGAGCAATTTCTTTTATTCCAACAGTAGAAAAATCTGAAAAATTGAGAGCCACGATAATTTGGTGGTAAGATCTCGGCTTCGAAATCAGATAGTTTCATATACGAAATATGATTAAAGATCCATTATTATTGTTTGTTTTCAGGCATAGCAACTCCATGTGCTTCTATGCATGCATCGATTTGTTTTGATTACTTCAGAATAAAGATTAGATAACGGATGGAGGATGGAAAATCTTTTTTATCATGCGATATTTAGAAACATTACACACTTATGAGTTTTAAAAAATATTACAATTCAAAAACAAAATGAAAATTATCAACGAAAGAAGATAATAAAAAAAGAAATGCTTCTGATAAAAAAAATTGCAGAAAAGTACTTGTTTTATTCAATGCCTAACACCTCAGCGAAATAAGATCCTTCAAAATAGTTCGTTGTGATAGTATTGGAATCTAAAAAAGAACAACATGTTAGTCCAGCGGTTCTTAACCTATGGGTCGCGACCCAAAATTGGGTCGCGCTGCGTCGAACCAAAAAAGTTAGTAATACACCAAATTTCAGACATTTTAGTTTCTCATGGTTTACGTGCGGTATCCAGGTTTAACATATATACAGGAGGACATTTTATTTTGCAAACCAATGTCAACAACAACTAGAGATGAAGATATTTTTCTTATGGATCGAAAGCACTTTTGTTTATCTTTATTATTAAAAAAATAAATAAAAAAATTTGTAAGTTAAAAAAAATCATCATCGTAGGATTGAAGATTTTTTAAAAATAAGATCTAAAATAAAGCAATGAAAAAATTTTGACTTTTTCTCAAATATTTCTCAAATTTGGGTCCCGGCTTAAAAAGGTTAAGAACCACTGTGTTAGTCTAACACGCGTTTGATCTAATATTGAAGGTCAAATGTCCTTTCTTTGATGTGACACGGAAATTTAATGACAGAAGAGTTAGCTCAGGCCTCATTCTTTGTCATCTAATTTCTGTTTAAAATTTTGAGATTAGCTTCACAGTAGTCTTCATGTTGCTTCAAATCAGAATATTTATATAGCTAAATTGAATAAAACCTAAAAAACCTTGTAATAATCTTATGTTTGAAAAGTATTGCTAAAAAAAGCATCGATTATAAATTGTTTACCATTTAGATGTGAATACATCATAAGAGTTTTAATCATGTAGATTTATAATTATTATCAATTTTTCTTCATGCAAATGAAATTCAGTATTTTTAGATAATTGTCATTTTGACTCTAAGGTATGGAAGATGGAGAAAAGTATCTGCCTATATCAAATATAATAGACTGTCTGGAATTTTAGAACAGAAGAAACCAAGGAAAAAGCAGAGACTGGCCATGTAAGCGACAACATTTTTGATCATTTGAAAAAAATAATATGAAAAGGTGATTATCATCATGGGCAGAAATACTTTTTTTTCAGATGAATACATATCTGTATTCATCTGAAAAAAAAAGTATTTCTGCCAATGATGCTCCGGTGAACTGAATCGGTCAGTCCATCATAACTACTATAACAAATGAATACAGTTAGAATCATGATTCTTTTGACCATTTCCAATGTCTCCAGGTATTATAGCCCAGTACCGAAGAGCTTTAGTTATTTGTAGCTACAGACTGCTGTGATCTGAAGAATTCTTCAGGATCAATTTAATGCAATATAGTTGTCGACTCAGAGGGATCACAGAAATATTTTAAATTCACCTGGTTGAGCATTATCCAGTAATACTTCCAAGAATTATCTAATCCACATAAAGACATTGCTCTACGCACTCTAATGATGTTGCACTCAAGAATGATGCAATCTGAGCAACTCTCTTCAACCTAGTACTCTTTCGTTTACCACTTCAGAAACAGACGAACTCTGATCTTTCTAAGTTTCGAAATACATTAGACATTTTTTGGCTATCTTATCTTTTTAAATTTCTCCTTCATGAGGTATAAAGAAAACATTGTAACAATAAAAAAAATTCCAATTCGAGGTTTTTACATATTTACACGTTTCAAACCTTCCTGAATTCGAAAACACATTTTTGGTATTATGTCAATCTGTCTGTGTATCCGATAATGCTCTAAGCTAGACGGATTAAATGCATTATATGGACTTAAGATTAAATTCTTATATTTCTTTCGAATTTTGTGTGAAATTCATTCAGATGAAGTCTGACTGTTCGAGTACAAGTGAATACGATAACTATAAAACTTAAAAATCTAGATAAGTTAAATTTGGTATACAGATTAAGCAACTGAAATGTAAATGTAAAATGTGAAAGGATTGACCGTATGTCGATCTATACTTTCGCATGCGCGTAAACGCAATAATCTATAAACGCAAAGATATAAATCAATGAAATTCGGTGTGTGATCTTACGTCTATAAATGTAGAACCGAGTCAATTTTGATTTCATTTGGTCAGGAAAAAATGCGTCCAAAATAAATATATTCACACGATAGACTCAGTAAAAATTCTAGATTCATCACGAATATCTATATTTCCTAACTTTTACTCGCCGATGGCATGCAAAGCATTTGCTGCCTCACCCAAGGTCAACAATTTTATGCAATTGATGTGGGATTGGATCTATATTAGAAAGTATGCGAGAAAATTTCAAGGAGATAGACTCGAAGGTTTTTTACATTTGCAAAATGCTTTAGAGGAAAGATCTCTTACCGCTTAGAGTCGTAGTAAATGCTGAATTCGCACTATTTTGTCTGTTTCTATTGTTGAAATAAGTATTTAAGGGGACAGTGGACTTTGAAATTGCCAAAAATTGACTAAAATATGGAAAAAATTTTTTCCATATATTAAGATTTTACTCATATTACTGAATCTAATACAAAAAACCGCTAATGTCTAAGTTAAATTATTAAAAAGTTATAAGCATTTAAAAAAATTTAAAGGGACTCAAATGTAAAATTTAAAGGGACACCAAATGTAAACAAAGAGCTGTCATGATTTTTTAAAACATTTTATTTTATTTTAGAATTAATAATTTTACATTTTCTTCACTGCTCGCCTTAGCTGTAACTGTTAACTGCACATTCTACTGTTTTGTTTACTTCTACCTCGTGTTTTACCGAGCGGGAATAGCGTTATTTTTATCAATCAACTATTTTGAATTTCGAAATTTTTTCAACTTTATTTGTTAGCTACTGTTTGCTTTCCAATATTATTTACCTAATCAAGGTTGTTTTTTGAACTTCCGATTTGCAAACAATATTAATAATTGTTTCATTTTTATTTACATACTATTTCGATAATGGATACTATCAACAGGCGTTATCGAAAACTGAAAGGCAGACCTTCTAAGAGGAAACGTATGTGTTCCGCTAATATTAGCAAGAGATGGAATAAAAATGTTGCAGAGAATTCTGAAAATGTAGTATCTGTGGAAAATTCTGTTGCTATTGAAGAAGTATGTATGGATAAAAATAAGAAATCATTTAGTGCTAGTGCTAAAAAATTAGGATTATTTCCATCAACTTCTTCGTCCACTAGTAATGTTACAGAAAAAAATTCCTATATAATGATGAACAATGACATGTGGTCTTCTCTTTTATCAAATATAAAATGCAGTGAATGTGACATGTGCTCATTGGATGTTGAATCTAATGGTGAATATGGCTTTTCAACAAAAATAGAACTGAAATGTAAAAACTGCAATAAAATATTTAGCTCTATTTTTTCAAGTCGACGAAAAAAAGACGGTAAATGCTTCGAAGCTAATAAAAAGCTTGTCGAAGCTTTTCTAAAAATTGGGAAAGGGCATGCGGCTTTGGAAATTTTCTCCATGGCTATTGGTATTCATGCAATGGACAAAAAGACATTTTCAAAATGTTTGCACCAGTTGTATGATGAAAAACAGACCCACAAAGATGACATTTTAGAAGTATCTAGGAAGATTGTTCGAAAAAAGCATCAGGAGTTATCGTCTGCAGCTGAAGAAAATTTAGATGATGCGATTGACATTACAGTCTCATATGATGGGACATGGCAAAAGCGGGGACATTCATCACTGTATGGAATTGGTATCATTGTAGATATTTTAACGGGACTTATTATTGATTACGAAATAATTTCGAAGTATTGTCCAGAATGCACAACTGCTAAAAGAGACCTTGGAGAAAAAAGTCCTGAATTTTCCATATGGTACAAAACACACAAATCTGATTGCAGTAAAAACTATATGGGATCTTCAAATTCTATGGAGACCAAAGCTGCTGAAATTTTGTGGAAAAGGTCTATAAAAAATTGTGGTATGCGATATGTGAGTGTCGTGTCAGATGGTGATGCCAAGACATACCAACACGTATCAGAATTAAATGTGTATGGTGAAGATGTAGAAATTACCAAAGAAGAATGCGTAAACCATGTGGCAAAGAGACTTGGTACGGGGCTTCGTAAAAAGGTTAAAGAATGTCAAAGTAAAGGAATTACACTTGGTGGCCGTAAAGTGGGAAGTTTGAAAGAGAGCACCATATTAAAGCTAACAAACTATTATAGAAAAGCTGTAAAAGAGAATGTCCCTGATGTCCAAAAAATGAAATCAGCAATATTTGCATCATTATTCCACTGCTCATCGACAGATAAAACACCTAAGCATAGTAAATGCCCTACTGGTTCTACTTCATGGTGTTTTTATCAGAGGGCTCTAGCTAACAATGAAGAGCCAAAATCACATTCCACAATGAAAACAAAATTATCGGAACTGGTGCTGGAAAAAATTCTACCGATCTATCAGAGGCTTGCTAATAATGAATTGTTAGCGAGATGTGCTTCTGGAAAAACCCAAAATGCAAATGAAAGCATCCACAGCATTATTTGGAAAAACTGCCCCAAAGAAATTTTTGTTTCTAAAAAGAGATTGGAAATGGCAGTAATTACTTCTGTAGGGGAATATAATTTTGGCTGTTTCAACAATATTACTTTAGAACAGAGTGAATTTAATGCAGCATCTTTAGATATAGCCCAAAGACGTGACAAACGGCGTATAGCTCAAAGTGAAAATAGAAGTTCTGATATCTGGAAAAAGAAAAGAATTGAAAAAAAAATTGCTAAATCAGTTAAAACCACAAAAAATATTAAAAAAGAAGGGAAAACATATGGTTCTGGCAAATTTTAATATTTTTATCTATTTTTTTTTAGAATAAATTATTTTTTATTGTGTTAAATAAATTATGCCGTTCTTAAAAATCTCAATATGCCAAATTGAGCTGTTTCATTTTAATATTTTATTCTCAAAAAAATATGCTTTGAGCTGAAGAATAAGATATAAATATGTCTGTTGTTCAATAAAATCAGCATTTAGTTGCATCAAAAAAACAAATATTAAAGGTAAGTGTAAAAATATTATTAAAATGCCTTTTTCTCAAAACTATATTTTATCAGCTTTGCACGCCTTTAAAATGTTCCATGCGTCTTAATTTTTGAGTAAATTTTATGAAATTTCATATACAGAATCCTGACATGTACTGAAATAAATCTTGGTATCCATTTTACATTCTAGCTTCATTTAGATAGTTAAAAGTTAATTTTATTTTGAATAAGCCTAAAATTTTTATGAAAATCAAACACATATGAACAAAAAAACCTTTTTAAAAATCAAATTTTAATTGAAATGACAAAATAATACCTAAATGTATTTGAAATACCTTTATAAGTAGTAATAATGTAAAATAAAGTCAAAAATTAAAAAATTGAAACGCATGGAACATTTTAAAAAAATTTAAAAATTACTTTAATTTTTAATTTTTTTAAAAAAATTTTTAATTGAAAATATTTTTTTGAAGGATATTTAGTATAATTACACTCCATAGATTATGAGCAAAAAATTTCATAACTCTAAGTTTATTTTTAAGAAAAAAGTTATATAGAGTCCACTGTCCCCTTAACATTGGTCTAAATCATTTTTATTTTTAAAATAAGGCATAAAAATCAAAAATAATCCCTATTTTCTTCCTTACTGTAAATATTACGATAAACAATAAAGATCGTGATTGGAAATCAATTCGACTTTTCTTTTTCACCCATTCCAACCTTAAAAGATTCGTGTTAGAATTTGTGAAACCTTGTTGAAACTTGAATATTCATATTATAAGTCGAACTCCTTCTTAGTGTTATCATATTCATTTCTTATAATAAAAAATAACATCTTATATCGCGAGTAATGCAGCTCATAAATATTATTAACCCATATTTTTGATGAATTAGATTCCCGTTTAAAATATTTCTAAACTGGCATCTGATATTATCATTCAAAATGCTCACACTTTAGCTCGCACATGAATAAAGGAAAACCAATTTCCAAAGCTATAAAAAAGTTTTGCTAGATTAATAAATTTGAAAATAAATTAAAAATCGCAAAAAAATGAAGTCCATTCAACTTTTGAGTCAGCTGAATTTAAATGATGCTAGTAGAAGCGCCATGAGAATGGAAGTCACAATTGCTTTAATAATAAAAGTAAACTTCGTGAACGATATTTATTTTCGCATAATATTATTTTGGAGAAAATAAAGCAAAAATGGTTTTAGGGTGACAAAGACAATTCAGCAACAAACTTTCTTTTTTTGATACTGTTGAAATATGTGGTTGAAATATATACACTGTATGATTTATGGCCTGGAAGGTATTGTTTTAAGAAGATTTAATTCCGGCTGCAAGCGGACTATTACTGAAAGGGTACAACATGGGTGTGGTGCATTGTGCTGCAGCAGAAGTCTGAGCTTCTGCTGGCACCTCAATGTTTGCACTAATTTGCACATCGAAAGATAACAATTCAGCACATATCAAACAATAACCTATCCACCTCAATAATTTACTTTAAAATGTAAATCTTTCGATCCGTCTTTGAACACGATAAAAATTTAATATATGATTCAATAGTTCTGTATTTTTCAATAATAACTATTTTTAAACATATTATTTCGTTATTTTTCAAATCTCGTGAATTTAAAATAACAAAATTATTTTTACCGAGACTGCTAGTTCTATGTCATATCTTGCAGCCTGTATTAAACGTATATAAAAGGAAAACATCTAAAAATTGCTTTTATTCTATCTCATCTTACTAGAATGGACCAATTAATCTAAGTTCCCCTACTTAGCAATGAAACAAACTTATGACTAATTCAAGTTTCAAGTCAAAATTCAGGTGCACATACACCTCAGCCCTTTGTATCATCCTCTATTCCATTTTTTTACGTTAAGATTAAGGATTTTTTCAGACCATTATTTTTGAAATACACAAAATTTTAGTAAAACATACATTAAGTAAAACGATGTGTAAAACTAAGAATTCTAATGCAATTTCAACAAAACTTTTATCAACCTTCAGATATTGACAATTTTTAGCATAATTTTAGTGAAAAGTGTGAGTTTTCACCAAATCTTCTATAACAAGTTCTAATGAATATGCATCATTAATTTTTACTTAATATATAAATAACATATTTCATTACGTGTTGAAAATACAAGTTTACAGCAACTATAGAAGTTTTGTCATTTTCCATAATTTATTTAAAAACTTAAAAACTTCTATTAAAAATTTATATTTTTTTAGTTAAAATTCGGTAAATAAATAATTTTTTTTAAAAAAATGCATATTTTAGCTTATTATATAAACAGAAAAAAACTAAAAGATTTTGTCAAAATTTTATTGAATATCATTAAATAAATTTCTGAAGTGACGCGTGAAACAAAGAAAAATAATCCAAACACAATTTCTAAGAAAACTCATTTAAAAATTTTTATATATCTCAAAAAATTTGTGATAGTGACTGACGTTTTGAAATCATAATTTGACTTTTTGTCCAATCACATGTTGTTTTTACACATCAGTGTGTCAGCTAGTTATCTAAATACTTAAGAAAGGGTAACAACTTGAAATAGCGGCAAATAAATAATACTTCAATATGTTCACTAAACTAATTTTTTACATCAGATTTTTAAGAGTAGAAGCTAATGAAAGATGAAAAAACCTATTGAAGAATTCTCCATATTTTCTGCCTTCCGAATTAAGTACAACATTATTGCTAGAATCGATTTTTTTAAAACCATTAACATATATTTCTCGCAAAAAAATTTGAAACTTTTGACCAGCTACTGTGTTTATAAACTTCAATATATTTATAAACAAGTATGAAAATATTAATAGAAAAGAAGATATTTCACAACACCGTACCAAGATCAAAAATCCGTTTATTAAAGATTAAAAGTTCTTTGTTCTTTATACAATCGAAAATGAAACAATTGGAAAATTGACGCAGTACTTAATAAAGTAAGCGAATTAAAAGCAAAATAAAGCTGAATTTCAACTATCTAGTCAAGTGAAAAGAGATAATAGTATCAACCGCATACGCAGCTAAAAGACGAAGGTCAGGTTGTGGTAATACCACCTTTTCATTTTCGGTCCTACCCCTAGTTACAAGTCCCGACATTCGGCAATTCCTAGTAAGTACACTAATAGCTATTATGAATGTCAACGCTATCTTTCTTTGTGATTCTTTATATTTTTATCCCAAATATTTTTTCTTTTATTTTTTTATTGTTCTGTTGTTCTGTTTCCTCTTTGTATATGAAAATGATTGGAGTAAGATTTTTTTTTCTGCCTTAAAAATTAGAAAATTTAAGTTTTTAAACGGTTCACAAATAACTTTATACTTAGCAAGAAACATTTTTTATCGCATTAGAAATATTTGTTTCCAAATTTTATAATCTTTAAGAGAGAAAAATTGCACTTCATTCCTTTTGAATATATATCGTTGTTTGACTATCAGTTTCTCAACACTATTAATTCGTTTTTATTTAAATGAAATGAAAAACATGAATAACTGCAATAAATTTATAATAATGTTGTTGATGTCTCAATGGAATATCATATGTATAATATTTTCAAAAACAGTGGGATCCTCTTGAGAAATTTGCTCCAATTTAATTAAATTAACATCCATGTTATAAACTACATGGCATTCATGATCGGAGGACAGAACAGAACAGTTTGAAGAATCCGTTTCCCAAAATGAAAACATGCTCCTTAATTAATTGTATCAATTGTTGATAGTCAAAAAAATTAGCTTCAGAATTTAATATCCATCTATATAAAGGCATTTCAAACGTAGCAGTTTGAAAAACCCTGATTCTTATGCAAAGATCTTACACTCAAATAAAAGATCGATTTGAAGTTACTATTTTGCTCCGCTTCTTGCAATGTTCACTAACGATAAAAAAAACACGAACTGACATTCCTTTTTCCAACTTCTATGCTTAAGACAGTGGAAAAAATCTAATCGTGACGTTTTGATGTATGCACAAAGTGAATCTTCGCTGCAATCTTGCCTCGAATCACTTTTGGGTCAATTATCTCTAAATTGAGACTGTGTCATTCAAAATTTCAAAAATTCTTGGTTCAAATAATAATTACAATAAAAAGTATAATTGAATACCATATCTATCATTTGAATACTTTGAAAACTTCTGGAACTTTACAAAGTTTTGAGTCCTTCATGCTAAGAAATAAATAGTTTACCAGTTTTATTCAATATATCTGACATTTCGTCTAAATTGATTTATATTTGTATAAACTGTTCGGAAATAAATTCATAGCATATATTTGAAGATGAAAGACTTTGGAACTTTCGTAGTCAAAATCGGATGCGTTATCTAGATGGGTTTTGTGTCTGCCGTCATCAAATAACTATTCACCGCAGTACTACGGTAACTGAGAAAAATAAGATAGAAACCTCCAGTTTTCCTCTTCAAACTTCAAAACAATGCATTAACCTTGCCATTTATAAGAACATTATTTTTTTATTGTTCACACAATTTGCAGATAAGAAAGATAATTGAATAAACAAAGTCAAATGTTCATTGAGAAATATTTATGTTATCTCTCGGTTTGTCCCAATCATTTTTATCCTTTAATGATCACACCGTATCTCTCGAATTTAAAATATATTTTATGATACTAATATATATTCTATTTTTTATATATATTTTTTCTTTCAATTATAATAAATAAATTCTAGTAAAAATGTATCAGAAATAAGCGTTTTGTATGAAAGGTTTAAATTGTAATGTATTAAAATCCAATGCTTATCTATTAGACTTTGCTACTAATGGAGAATTAGACTCTAAATAGCAAGGTATTCATTTCCATTATAAAATTCGCTCTAAGTAAAAGATTATATCACAATTTTTGATTGTGAGCTCTTTGAGTTTAATCTGTAAAGTGAACCTGGAGTCCTCTGCACCCCCAAATGAATTGATCATATATCTTCTTTAATTGACTATAAGTCTTCAGAATATCTACACATTGGTTGACAAATGAGACTATGTGTTGCAGAAAAATGTCTCCACTTGCGGTTTTCCTCTTCGCTATCATCGTGCCGAGCATCCAGGCGAAGCCTACTTATTACACTGCGGCTGTATTCGAGCATACCGGCACTGGATCCAAGAACGATTCGACGGCAGATATAGTGAAAAAGAATCTTGACTTCTATAAAAGAGCAGCTGAAATTGCTCGTTCCAAAGTATGTAGTATTTAATTTTTTTACGAATTAGAATCCACCAAAGAAAACGTTCAAATGTAAATAATAAATAAGGATCATCTTTAATTTCAGCAAATAAGTAAATGAAAATAAAAACGGTTAACAGCAATTTTCTGCTTACAAAAGAAGTGTATCGATTTTTTTTAACGAATCTGTGTTAGTGGCATTTAATTTGTGCTAAATATTATTATCTAGATCTCGTAGATTTTTTATTTAATTTGGGATATTAAAAGAAAAAAATGTGCCTACAAATATTTTTTTAACTGTTCTATATAAATTATTTCTTAGTTGAATTCTAGCTTGTATCAAAACTTTTTTGCTGATATTTCAAGCTGATTTAAATATGTAAACATTACAATATTCATGCTTAAATGACGTTGCAAGTAATAATAATTTATTTCCTTATCCAATTATTATTTTTCTGATTATATGATGAATTCTTCTTAATGAAGCATATGGGAATATTTACTCTATAGTTCTTTTTTTTCAAATATGCAGACAGTTTCAAAATTCCTTGGATAAACTTAATGTGTAGATTATGAAACAAAAACATTTCATTTTTACAATAGAACATAGGGTCACAAACATAAAGATCTACTATTTCAGGAAATCATTTGTAAAAATAATTATGTAAAATAAAATGATACACCATATAATGTTCAAATAAATAATTCACCAAATAAATGTTCAATATAAGTTTAATGGAATGTATATTCTCAATCTCGCAACAACTAAGTTATATGACAATAAGCTTAAAATTCATCAACTGCATAAAAGAGCTAGTAAGAGTTAGTATCAGCAAAAAAAAACATTTAAACTAATTAAAGTTTGTCTTTATTATTTATGCAATTATTTTAATTTGCAATTTAACTGCAGTTATTTTAATTCTAATCCATTAAATTTACTTCTTACTATTTATTTGATGCAACTTATTTTTTGAATTCAATCTATTATAAAAAATGCTATTATAGCAATCTGTGAATTGTCTCTGTCTGTTTGACCTATACTTTATGTTTGTTTCAGAACTTTCGAATCAGTCTGTATATAAATATAAATCACCTTATTGAACTACTGCCATCAAAAACACTTATGAATGTTTTTATATCTGATATATCAATAAAAATAAAGACTTCCTTATTTACTTCAAATTTTTAGAAACTTTTAATTTAGAATCAGTTATGAAAGTTAATTAGAGAAGAGAGAGAGTTTATTAATATCTCAAAATAACGTGCTTTTTAATAAACTGTCGAATTAAAAAAGATAACTGTACTTTTTTTATTCCTCTTTTGTATAATTATTTTGCTTGTTTCATTTATAAATCTCAATTTCTTCCTTCCAACATCCATAAACCTTTATTTCTCATTGACGAATTTGAGAACTAGAGTGAAACAAGGCTTCAATTTTCGCTGAGCTGAGCTAGTTATTATATTTTATAATTATTAAAAAGGAAAGATTTGACACGTGGTATTATCTAGTGTATGGTGACTAAAATTGTTTTAATCCACTCAGAATTTGAAAAAAAAAACTTGTTTTCCATCTCAACATGGTATTTAGCGCCGTTACTGAAATATGAGGATTGATTCATTCAGGTTTCTAAATATCCCATTTACTAATTAGAAATTTATTTATCTCATTTCAGAGTGCAGACATTATTGTATTCCCTGAATTTGGAGTACTACCGTATAGTGACAGAAAAAGTATGAAGCCATTTTAAGAAAATATACCAAACCCTTTAGAAATTGAAACGACACCTTGCTCTAGTCCTGATAGGTATACTGACATACCTATTCTTTATATTCTCAGCTGTATAGCACAATACAACTCTTTATATGTTGTTGCCAACATGGGTGATATCCAGAATTGCTCAAGAGATCCAGATTGCCCATCAGATGGAACTTATCACTTCAATACCAATGTAGTCTTTGATAGAAGTGGCACGCTTTTAGTGAAGTACCACAAAGAACACCCCTTCTTTGAACAAGGAATTGACATACCGAAAGGAAAACAGATACCAATTTTCAAAACAGATTTTGGTACCTTTGCCACTTTTATCTGTATTGACATCGTATTCAAAAGGATAACGGAAATTGCTCAGTTGCCTTACGTAGAAGGTATTGCCTTTCCTACAATGTGGATCAATGCTGAACCCCAATTCGTTTCCACTGAATACTTTCAAGGCTGGGCTATGGGAAATAACGTTACCTTGTTGGCTGCAAATCGCCAAGTTCCCATGGCAGCTAATCTTGGGAGTGGTATCTTTGATGGCAAGAAAGGCGCTCTGGCTTACACTCTGAATCCTGATGGTATTTCTAAACTTGTAGTAGCTACGGTTGCAAGATCTGGTATTCCTAAAATATCGCCAGATGCAAGTATTACAGCCATAACTGCAAATGCCACATGGGAATGGACGGATGATGGAAAAAATATTCCAGATGAATGCTCCATGAAAAGTGGGTATCCTTGTCAGAACGAAACAATGTTACAAAACTATACATTTGTGAAACTAAACAAGTCTTATGGAGATGTAGAAGCTTGTAACAATGGACTATGTTGCAAATTATCATATACTTCATACGGCCTTAAAGAAAATTATTATTTGGGAGTGTTCAATGGAACATACAATGTTCTAAATACATATCATTGGTGTGGAGAAGATTGTCTTCTTGTAAGATGTGAAGATCAGAATGGCGTTGTGTGTTCAAAGTTTCCTCTGAAGTCTACCACGCAATTCCATACTGTTTTTTTGAGAGGAAATTTCACCAGTGATTTCGTTTATCCTTCTGTTCTTAGCAGTGATGTAAGGCTTGTGTCAACCAAATACTGGCAGCAAAATGCTGATAAGTCCATTATTACTCATAATTACGCAGGTATAAATTATATCACTGTCGGTTTGAAAGGACGATGCTATAACAAAGATCCACCTTTTCGTCGATAAAAGAAACGTTACAGATTCAGGAGTTCGAATCTAATATTGTTCTACTTAATACATTATACAAGTAAAGTGCTAAGTCTTGAGAAAATAATGACAGTGGTTGATACTTTAGCATTTTCCACTGCGATTCTTATGTATTTCAAGGATTTCAATAAATTCAAATTATTTTACCTTATTTCTATCTTTATAGTTTTTAGTTTTCTCTTTTTACACACACACACACACATATATATATATACATATATATATATATTATCCATACCGATCAAATGCTACAATTTCAAATTTTCTTTCATTGTTTCTAGAAGTATAAAACAAATTAATTTCGAATAGTAACTCTATGTATCAATATCGAAATAAACTTCACTTATATAACCAGTTCAAAGTTTTGTTCAGGATTTTATTGAGATTTTTATTCATGCTTCAGATATTGGGAAAAGGACACAAATTATGTATTTGTATCTTTAACTAGTACGGGACTCATAACTTTTCAATAGTAAAAATTACATTTTAAAGATTTCTTAAAGGATTATACAAATGTTTATGAGCTTCTTTGCCTCTTGCTACATTGATTAAAGAAATATACCCTATCCTATTTATACAGTTTCTAAAATTGTACATCTTGCTAAAATTGCTTTTCATCCTTGTCGTATTTAGAATCACTTGTTGTTATTTCGGTCTTGCCGTACTAAAAACTTTCTAGAAAATTATATCTATATGAATGGTTAATGTAATATGTAAAGAACTAAACAATTCAGACGCTGAATTGTTTAGTTCTTGCAAAAAAATTTCAGGGAGATAGACTCGAAGGTTTTTTACATTTTCAAAATGCTTTATAGGAAAGATCTCTTCCTGCTTAGAGTCGCAGTGAATACTGAATTAGTACTATTTTGTCTGTTTCTATTGTTAAAACAAGTATTTAACATTAGCCCAAACCAAAGCATAAAAATCAAAAATAATCACTATTTTCTTCCTTACAGTAAATATTACGATAAACAATAATGATTGTGATTGGAAATCAATTCGCCTTTTTTTTCACCCATTCGAACCTTAAAAGAATCGTGTTAGAATTTGTGAAATCTTGTTGCAACCTGAATATTCATATTATAAGCCCAACTCCTTCTTAGTGTTATCATATTCATTTCTTATAATAAAAAATAACATCTTACATCGCGAGTAATGCAACTCATAAATATTATTAACCCATATTTTTGATGAATTATATTCCTGTTTAAAATATTTCTAAAATGGCATCTGATATTATCATTCAAAATGCTTACTCTTTAACTCGCACATGACTAAAGGAAAGCCAATTTCGAAAGCTATGAAGAAACTTTGCTAGATTAATAAATTTGAAAATAAAATTTAAAGTCGCATAAAAAATGAAGTCTATTCAACTTTTGAGCCAACTGAATTTAAATGATGCTAGTAGAAGCACTATGAACATGGAAGTCACAATTGCTTTAGTAATAAAAGTAAACTCCTTGAGCGGTATTTATTTCCGCGTAATATTATTTTGGAGAAAATAAAGCAGAAATGCTTTTAAGGTGACAAAGACAGTTCAGCAGCTTACTCAGTTTGAATGAGATTGTCTAATAAAGTTTATATAAGATGAACTTTCTTTTTGTGATACTGTTGAAATATGTGGCTGAAATATATACACTGTATGATTTATGGCCTGGAAGGTATTGTTTTAAGAAGATTTAATTCCGGCTGCAAGCGGACTATTACTGAAAGGGTACAACACGGGTGTGGTGCATCGTGCTGCAACAGAAGTCTGAGCTTCTGCTGGCACCTCAATGTTTGCACTAATTTGCACATCGAAAGATAACAATTCAGCACATATCAAACAATAACCTATCCACCTCAATAATTTACTTTAAAATGTAAATCTTTCGATCCGTCTTTGAACACGATAAAAATTTAATATATGATTCAATAGTTCTGTATTTTTCAATAATAACTATTTTTAAACATATTATTTCGTTATTTTTCAAATCTCGTGAATTTAAAATAACAAAATTATTTTTACCGAGACTGCTAGTTCTATGCCATATCTTGCAGTCTCTATTTAACGTATATAAAAGGAAAAATCTAAAAATTGCTTTTATTCTATCTCATCATACTAGAATGGATCAATTAATCTGTTTCCCTACTTAGCAATGAAACAAACTTATGACTAATTCAAGTTTCAAGTCAAAATTCAGGTGCACATACACCTCAGCCCTTTGCATCATCCTCTATACCATTTTTTTAAGTTAAGATTAAGGATTTCTTCAGAACATTATTTTTGAAATACACAAAATTTTAGTAAAACATACATTAATTAAAACGATGTGTAAAACTAAGAATTCTAATGCAATTTCAACAAAAATTTTATTAACCTTCAGATATTGACAGTTTTTAGCATAAATTTAGTGAAATTGTGAGTTTTCACCAAATCTTCTACTACAATTTCTAATAAATATGCAGCATTAATTTTTACTTAATATATAAATAACATATATAATTACGTTTTGAGCCTACAAGTTTACAGCAACTATAGAAGCTTTAGCATTTTCCATATTTCATTTAAAAACTAAAAAACTTTTAATAAAAAATTATATTTTTTTCATTAAAATTCGATAAATTAATAAATTTAAAAAGAAAATGCAAATTTTAGCTTATTATATAGACAGAAAAAATTATAAGATTTTGTCAAAATTTTATTGAATATCATTAAATAAATTTCTGAAGTGATGTATGCAACAAAGAAAATTAGTCCAAAACACAATTTCTAAAAAAACTCATTTAAAAATTTTTTATATATCTCAAAAAATTTGTGATAGCGACTGACGTTTTGAAATCAGAATTCGACTTTTTGTCCAATCACATGTTGTTTTTACATATCAGTGTGTAGTTATCTAAATACTTAAGAATAAGTAACAGCTTGAAATAGCGGCAAGTAAATAATATTTCAATATGTGCACTAAACTAATTTTTTACATCAGATTTTTAAGAGTAGAAGCTAATGAAAGATGAAAAAACCTATTGAAGAATTCTCCATATTTTCTGCCTTCCGAATTAAGTACAACATTATTGCTAGAATCGATTTTTTTAAACCATTAACCTATATTTATCGCAAAAAAATTTGAAACTTTTGACCAGCTACTGTGTTTATAAACTTCAATATATTTATAAACAAGTCTGAAAATAATAGAAAAGAAGATATTTCACAACACCGTGCCAAGATCGAAAATCCGTTTATTAAAGATTGAAAGTTCGTTGTACTTTATAGAATCGAAAATGAAACAATTGGAAAATTGACGCAGTACTTGATAAAGTAAGCGAATAAAAAGCAAAATAAAGCTGAATTTCAACTATCTAATCAAGTGAAAAGAGATAACAGTATCAAGGGCATGCGCAGCTAAAAGACGAAGGTCAGGTTGTGGTAATACCACCTTTTCATTTTCGGTCCTACCCCTAGTTACAAGTCCCGACATTCGGCAATTCCTAGTAAGTACACTAATAGCTATTATGAATATCAAGGTTATCTTTCTTTGTGATTCTTTATATTTTTATCCCAAATATTTTTTCTTTTATTTTTTTATTGTTCTGTTGTTCTGTTTCCTCTTTGTATATGAAAATGATTGGAGTAAGATTTTTTTTTCTGCCTTAAAAATTAGAAAATTTAAGTTTTTAAACGGTTCACAAATAACTTTATACTTAGCAAGAAACATTTTTTATCGCATTAGAAATATTTGTTTCCAAATTTTATAATCTTTAAGAGAGAAAAATTGCACTTCGTTCCTTTTGAATATATATCGTTGTTTGACTATCAGTTTCTCAACACTATTAATTCGTTTTTATTTAAATGAAATGAAAAACATGAATAACTGCAATAAATTTATAATAATGTTGTTGATGTCTCAATGGAATATCATCTGCATAATATTTTCAAAAGCAGTGGAATCCTCTTGAGAAAATTTGCTCCAATTTAATTAAATTAACATCCATGTTATAAACTACACGGCATTCATGATCTTAGGACAGAACAGAACAGTTTGAAGAATCCGATTCCCAAAATGAATACATGCTCCTTAATTAATTGTATCAATTGTTGATAGTGAAAAAAATTAGCTTCAGAATTTAATATCCATCTATATAAAGGCATTTCAAGCGTAGCAGTTTGAAAAACCCTGATTTTTATGCAAAGATCTTACACTCAAATAAAAGATCGATTTGAAGTTATTATTTTGCTCCGCTTCTTGCAATATTCACTAATGATAATAAAAAAAAAGAAATGACATTCCTTTTTCCAACTTCTATGCTTCACACAGTGAAAAAAAAATCTAATCGCGACGTTTTAATGTATGCACAAAGTGAATCTTCACTGTAATCTTGCCTCGAATCAAATTCTTGGGTCAATTATCTCTAAATTGAGACTGTGTCATTCAACATTTCAAAAATTCTTGGTTCAAATAATAACTACAATAAAAAGTATAATTGAATACCATATCTATCATTTGAATACTTTGAACACTTCTGGAACTTTACAAAGTTTTGAATCCTTCATGCTAAGAAATAAATAGTTTTCCAATTTCATTCCATATAAATGACATCTCGTCTAAATTGATTTATTTTTGTATAAACTGTTCGGAAATAAATTCATAGCATATATTTGAAGATGAAAGGCTTTGGAATTTCGTAGTCAAAATTTGATGCGTTATCTAGACAGGTTCTTGTGTCTGTCGTCATCAAATAACTATTCACCGCAGTACTATGGTAACTGAGAAAGATAAGATATGAACTCAGAAACCTGCAATATTTCTCTTGAAACTTCAAAACAATGCATTAACCTTAGCATTTATAAGAACATTATTTTTATTGTTCACACAATTTGCAATTGAGAAAGATAATTGAACATATAAAATCAAATGTTCATTTATAAATATTTATATAAACTCTCGGTTTGTCCCAATCATTTTTACCCTTATATAATCACACCGTATCTAGCGAATTTAAAATCTATTTTATAATACTAATATATATTCTATTTTTTATATTTTTTTCTTTTAATTATAATAAATAAATTCTATTAAAAATATATCAGAAATAAGCGTTCTGTAAGAAAAGTTTAAATTATAATGTATTAAAATCCCATGCTTATCTATTAGACTTTGCTACTAATGGAGAATTAGACTCTAAATAGCAAGGTATTCATTTCCATTATAAAATTCGCTCTAAGTAAAAGATTATATCAAAATTTTTGATTGTGAGCTCTTTGAGTTTAATCTCTAAAGTGAGCCTGGAGTTCTCTACATCTCCAAATGAATTGAACATATATCTTCTTTAATTGACTATAAGTCTTCAGAATATCTACACATTGTTTGACAAATGAGAGTATGTGTTGCAGAAAAATGTCTCCACTTGCGGTTCTCATCTTGGCTATCATGGTGCCGAGCCTCCAGGCAAAGCCTACTTATTACACTGCAGCTGTATTCGAGCATACCGGCACTGGATCGAAGAACGATTCGACGGCAGATATAGTGAAAAAGAATCTTGACTTCTATAAAAGAGCAGCTGAGATTGCTCGTTCCAAAGTATGTAGGTTTTTTTTTTTTTTTTTTTTACCAATTAGAATTCACTAAAGAAAACGTTCAAATGTAAAAAATAAGTAGGGACCATCTTTAATTTCAACAAATAAGTAAATGAAAATAAAAACAGTTAGCATCAATTTTCTGCTTACAAAAGAAGTGTATCGATTTTTTTTAACGAATCAGTGTTAGAGGCATTTAATTTGTGCCAAATATTATTATCTAGATCTCGTAGATTTTTTATTTAACTTGGGATATTAAAAGAAAAATGTGCCTCCAAATATTTTTTTAACTTTTTTAACTGTTCTATATAAATTATTTCTTAGTTGAATTCTAGCTAGTATCAAAACTTTTTTGCTGATATTTCAAGCTGAATTAAATATGTAAACCTTACAATCTTCATGCTTAATGACGTTGTGAATGACCAAGTAATATTAATTTATTTCCGTATCCAATTATTATTTTTCTGATTATATGATGAATTCTTAATGAAGTAAGTGGGAATATTTACTCTATAGTTATTTTTTTTCAAATATGCAGAGAGTTTCAAAATTTTATGGATAAACTTAATGTGTAGATTATGAAACAAAAGCATTTCATTTTTACAATAGAACATGGGGTCACAAACATAAAGATCGACTACTACAGGAAATCATTTGTAAAAGTAATTATGTAAAATAAAATAATACACCATATAATGTTCAAATAAATAATTCACCAAATAAATGTTCAATATAAATTTAATGGAATATATATTCTCAATCTCGCAACAACTAAGTTATATGACAATAAGCTTAAAATTCATCAACTGCATATAAGAGCTAGTAAGATTTAGTATCAGCAAAAAAAACATTTGAACTAATTAAAGTTTGTCTTTATTATTTATGCAATTATTTTAATTTGCAATTTAATTGCAGTTATTTTAATTCTAATCCATTAAATTTACTTCTTACTATTTATTTGGTGCAACTAATTTTTTGAATTCAATCTATTATAAAAATGCTATTATAGCAATCTGTGAATTGTCTCTGTCTGTTTGGCCTATACTTTATGTTTGTTTCAGAACTTTCGAATCAGTTTGTATATAAATATAAATCACCTTATTGAACTACTGCCATAAAAAACACTTATGAATGTTTTTATATCTGATATATCAATAAAAATAAAGACTTCCTTATTTACTTCAATTTTTTAGAAACTTTTAATTTAGAATCAGTTATGAAAGTTAAGGAGAGAAGAGAGAGAGTTTATTAATACCTCAAAATAACGTGCTTTTTAATAAGCTGTCGAATTAAAAAAGATAACTGTACTTTTTTTATTCCTCTTTTGTACAATTATTTTGCTTGTTTCATTTATAAATCTCAATTTCTTCCTTCCAACATCCATAAACCTTTATTTCTCATTGACGAATTTGAGAACTAGAGTGAAACAAGGCTTCAATTTTCGCTGAGCTGAGCTAGTTATTATATTTTATGATTATTAAAAAGGAAAGATTTGACATGTGTTATTATCTAGTGTATGGTGATTAAAATTGTTTTAATCCACTCAGAATTTGAAAGAAAACTTGTTTTCCATCTCACCATGGTATTTAGCACCGTTACTGAAATATGAGGAATGATTCATTCAGGTTTCCAAATATCCCATTTACTAATTAGAAATTTATTCATCTCATTTCAGGGTGCAGACATTATTGTATTCCCTGAATATGGAGTACTTCCGTATAGTGACAGAAAACGAATGAAGCCATTTTTAGAAAATATACCAAACCCTTTAGAAATTGAAACGACACCTTGCTCCAGTCCTGATAGGTATACTGACAGACCTATTCTTTATACTCTCAGCTGTATAGCACAATACAACTCTTTATATGTTGTTGCCAACATGGGTGATATCCAGAATTGCTCAAGAGATCCAGATTGCCCATCAGATGGAACATATCACTTCAATACCAATGTAGTCTTTGATAGAAGTGGCACGCTTTTAGTGAAGTACCACAAAGAACACCCCTTCTTTGAACAAGGAATTGACATACCGAAAGGAAAACAGGTACCAATTTTCAAAACAGATTTTGGTACCTTTGCCACTTTTATCTGTTTTGACATCGTCTTCAAAAGGATAACCGAAATTGCTCAGTTGCCTTACGTAGAAGGTATTGCCTTTCCTACAATGTGGATCAATACTGAACCCCAATTCGTTTCCACTGAATACTTTCAAGGCTGGGCTATGGGAAATAACGTTACTTTGTTGGCTGCAAATCGCCAAGTTCCCATGGAAGCTAGTCTTGGGAGTGGTATCTTTGATGGCAAGAAAGGCGCTCTGGCTTACACTCTGAATCCTGATGGCATTTCTAAACTTGTAATAGCTAAGGTTGGTAGATCTGGTATTCCTAAAATATCGCCAGATGCAAGTATTACAGCCATAACTGCAAATGCCACATGGGAATGGACGGATGATGGAAAAAATATTCCAGATGAATGCTCCATGACAAGTGGGTATCCTTGTCAGAAAGAAACAATGTTACAAAACTATACATTTGTGAAACTAAACAAGTCTTATGGAGATGTAGAAGCTTGTAACAATGGACTATGTTGCAAATTATCATATACTTCATATGGCCTTAAAGAAAATTATTATTTGGGAGTTTTCAATGGAACATACAATGTTCAAAATACCTATCACTGGTGTGAAGAAGAATGTCTTCTTGTAAGATGTGAAGATCAGAATGGCGTTGTGTGTTCAAAGTTTCCTCTGAAATCTACCACGCAATTCCATACTGTTTTTTTGAGAGGAAATTTCACCAGTGATTTCGTTTATCCTTCTGTTCTTAGCAGTGATATAAGGCTTGTGTCGACCAAATACTGGCAGCAAAATGCTGATAAGTCCATTATTACTCATAATTACGCAGGTATAAATTATATCACTGTCGGTTTGAAAGGACGATGCTATAACAAAGATCCACCTTTTCGTCGATAAAAGAAACGTTACAGATTCAGGAGTTCGAATCTAATATTGTTCTACTTAATACTTCATACAAGGAAAGTGCTAACTCTTGTGAAGATAATGACAGCGGCTGATTCTTGAGTATTTTCCACTGCGATTCTTATGTATTTCAAGGATTTCAATAAATTCAAATTATTTTACCTTTTTTCTATCTTTATAGTTTTTCCTTTTTACACGAATTCTGATTTATATATATATATATATATATATATATATATATATATATATATATATATATATAGTTTTGTTCAGGATTTTATTGAGATTTTTATTCATGCTTCAGATATTGGGAAAAAGGACACAAATTATGTATTTGTATCTTTAACTAGTACAGGACTCATAACTTTTCAATGGTAAAAATTATATTTTAAAGATTTCTTAAAGGATTATACAAATGTTTATGAGTTTCTTTGCCTCTTGCTACATTGATTAAAGAAATAATCCCTTATCCTATCTATGCAGTTTCTAAAATTGGACATCTTGCTAAAATTGCTTTTCATCCTTGTCGTATTTAGAATCACTTCTTGTTATTTCGGTCTTGCCGTACTAAAGACTTTCGGGTGAACTATATCTATATGAATGGTTAATATAATATGTAAAGAACTAAGCAATTCAGGCTCTTCATAAGAAACGTATTTTTCATTGTCTCTTTAACAGGATAGAACTTTTCTTAACAATTTACATAAAATATGTTATAATACTTTGTGTATAATATGCTATCAATATTTGAATATCAGATTAAGAACTTTTCTAGAGGATTCTTTCAGCCTTCTACAATTTTAGAGCTGCCAAAATTGTGAATGAGGAATATTGGAATGGAGGAATAAGGAATATTTAAGGGCTAATTAGATAAATAAAACATGAAAAAATGAGTATTATTCGTTTCAGTATCCCGAGACTACCACTTTTCGCCGATTCTACTTCTCTAAGGTATTATACGTGGGAGGATGAGTCATTTCCGGAATTCTTTAACAATTTTTTATCTTAATTTCCTCCCCATTAGATATTTTTTTTGTTTAACCTTTTTTTCTGTGTATGTGTAAGTATCGTGTCTAGGGATTGCAATACCGGTATACCGGGATACCGAATACCGGTATTTTGAGCCATTTGTACAATTTTGTAATACCGGTATTCACAAGTTTAAATACCGGTTTTTCGGTATTTACTAGAATTTTTTAAAATTGTCTCCGCTATATGTTCAGGGATCGCCAACATGACAAAATAGCATACGTTTTTGTTTTTATGTCTCCCTAACGGGCGAAATTAATTAGCTAATGAATGGCTTAATTAATTGCTTAAATCTAAATTAGCGAAACATGGATTATCCCTGAAAGAAAATATTGTATCCATAACGACTGATGGAGCAACAATTATGAAAAAAGTTGGAAAGTTGACTGGTGCAAATCAGCAGTTGTGCTATGCACATGGAATTCAATTAGGAGTAATAGATGTATTATACCATAAAAATAAAGAACAGAAAAATTCAAATACTGTGGATGTAGAAACTTCGGATTCAGACTTTGAAGAGAGTGCTAGTGATATTGACAATGAAGATAATGACAATGTAATTGTTGAAGAAGATATTGTTAATGAGGATGAAATATTAACCTATCGAAAATTGCTTCCTATAATTTATAAAGTTTGAAAAATTGTTAAGATATTTAAACGTTTCCCTATAAAAAAGGATATATCACTAAAATATATACTAACTGAAAATAAAACAGAATATATGTTAATATTAGATTCTAAAACACGTTGGAACAGTTTACTCCTAATGATGGAACGATTTTTGAAACTGAGAAATCCAATCCAAAAAGCAATAATCGACTTAAACCTGTAAATTAATTTTTCAGATAGTGAATTCGACTTAACATTTAGAACTATATCAGCTCTACTTCCAATAAAACTGACTATTGAGGCATTATGTCGGAGAGATTCTAATTTATTAACAGCTAATGCAACAATAAATTTCATGTTGCAGTCACTGAAAAAACAGCACGCATCACTATCTAAAGAATTATCTATTACATTGAAAAATCGCACAGAAGAAAGGCATACCGAAATAGAAAATGTCTTTTGGTATTTAAATAATTATAATGATTTTAAAAATGAAAATGAAAAAGAAGAAAAGAAAATAACCAATTCAAATCTGATTAAGTTTAGAGTAAATTTTCTTAAAACATTTTACCCACAAACCTATCCACATTCAGAATTCGGTTCAATTATCGAAGATTATGATGTCACTACTGTCGATAGTGAAAAGGAATTGTGTTTTGAACAAAAATTAGAATTAACGATAAATAAAAAAAATTCCAACGAACCAAAATACAATACAGAAATCAGCTATATCCGAAACCATCCGACGAGAAATCGATTTATTTGAAGAAGAGGGATTTAGAGGTAAATACTTGAAAAAATATATCGCGCATTGCTAACAGTACCACCAGCTAGCGTAGATGTCGAAAGAGTGTTTTCGACAGCTGGTAATTTTTACACAAAATTACTTTTCAGACTTAATGACAATACAATTGATGCATTATGTTTTTTAAGATCACATTTCAAAAATTTGTAATAGTACCACAGACTGAATAGTGATATTTACACTTTTTTTGTGATTTAAATAAATAAGATGTTCCTTTACTTTTTTGTGATTATATACTGTTATAATTTATAAGTTACAAATTATTTTTTTGTGATATTTACACTCTCTAACAAAACTTGCAAATAAAACAAAGAAACACCTGTGTTTTCTTTCTTTTTCTAAAATTTCTAATACCGGTATTAAAACCGGTATCCTGGTATTAAGATTTAAAAAATACCGAATACCGGTATTGAAATTTTGGTCCGGTATTGCAATCCCTAATCGTGTCGTTTCTGGTTTTACTATTTTATTTTAAAACTGCGTATCAATTGCTTATATGGTTAGTCCAGGAGGCAAAAAAGCGTTTAGGAGTGGCACGAAGAATATTTTATATAATATCTGTAACTAGGGCCGAGATTATTCACCATTGTTAATCTCAATATTTTATCAAAAATATTCAATAAAAAATAAAAGTGTTTTAACATAAAAATTATTATCAGTTTTTTAAAAAATGAACTACCCAATTTTAAGAGCAGAAATCACCCATTTATTCATCATATTTTAATGTTTAAGTCCTTTACAGTAAATAAGCATTGCTATAAAGTATTTTATTGCATTGCTCAAATGCATTTAAAGCAGTGTCTATTTTCCGACAAAATTACGAGTTTTCCGGAGTTTTTACAGATAACTCGTAGTTGATAACTCGTTACTGTCCTAAATTCTAGAATAACCCGAGTTCACCTTGTTGTTGAATGTAAACATCTTCTTTGATATCTCTTCTAACTTTTATTTCCATTAAATAGACGCATCCTGACGCATGCGTTAAAGTGCTAAGAGTTTTGAATCAAGAACGAACATTTAGTAATGGTTTATTTTATTCTTATAAAAAATCTATGAAGTTTAAAATTTATTTATTGTATGGTTTGATGATTATTAATTGCGTTTTGGCAAAATCAATAAATATTACAATTTTTTTAAAATTAGAATGAACTAGTTGAATGATAAAAATGTTGAAAGGTTAATCGTTTTCAGCCCAATCAGTTTTTTAATTAGTTTTTCTTTCTAAATCATATCATTTTTTCTGTTAAGATTATAAATTTAAAATAATAAGAAAAACAAAACCTATAAACCAATCCCTCAACCTCAACCACCGGTCCGATTTCGTTAATTTTTGTTTCATATGAAAGCTCATGTCTTCTATATACTGAGTAGACAAATTATTATGATCACTTCGTACTTCGATGCAGAGCTGCTATAACTTCACTTGTTGCTATTAGAAGACGAATTAGCTATAAAAAGGGAATGCAGGACAAATGAAGCGTCAATTGCACTATGTTGCATGGGCAGAAATGAGCAAAAAACGTGATTTAACTTAGTTTAGTTCACGTCTGAAATTGAATGCATATGTGTAGTTGAAAATCAGCAAAAGTATTTTTATTTCCAAGAATTTTTTTTCAAATGATTAATTATTACATAGTTATCACATCAATGTATTATGATTGCATCAATGAGCACTAAGAGTATTTTTATTAGATTCAAATTGATTATATCTCGTGATTCCGGTCTGGAATGTCTGGTATTCAAGAACAATGTGATGCCATTGAAGTTAATAATAGATCTGAAAGTAAACGGTGATAACTATAATAAAGGAAATATTCCTCAAATGGATATTCATAGAGGCATATCGAAGAAGAGGGAAGCAAGGAAAATATAGACTCTCCAAGAGCCTGTCTTAAGAAGCGACATGAACGCATTCAAATTAGTTTTTAAACCCCAAATATGATGGAGAGGCGAAAATTAATATGATTCGCCTAGGCCATTTATTCTTTTCAATCCACTGAAGACAATTGTGGACCAACTAAAACAAATTCTGTTTTCTCTTTCTATTTGTAATCTTCACTACATCATTGCATTTTTGTGACCGTGAATTCTGGAAGAGAACATATATCCGGCATTTTCAGTTGACCTTACATGGAATAAAACTACATAAAAAAATTCGTGCAAAAAAAAAACATTAGAGTCAACTCTCGTGTAAATCTTTACCTTGACATAGATTCAGACTCTTTTTTTTATTCTTAAAAATTTCAGAATCAGAAAGTATTTATTGTGGCCTTTTTTCCGAAGATATTCTTTACTAACCACATTGGATCATCTGAGATTTTCATTTATTTATTCTTTACCTTTCTCTACATAGCTCTCAGCACTTCGAAGCAAATTCCTCATGAATTTTCCTAATAATACTGACTGTTTGCATAATCAACGTAAATTTTTAAAAAAGCCATGATAAATGAACAATTTTTGACATCAACTGTCATCAATTATGAAATACTGCACTTAAAATCTTTCTATTGCTAGCCAGCACGTCTCATGATATCTTCTCTGCTTGGATTTCCCATCACAAATAATGCCCATTCCAAAGATATTCATTTGTTCTGAATTTTGCTGAGAATAAAAAGACTTTGTCACAAATTTGCATTTTGATGGCACCTTTAAAGACAGTTACAATTTTCTGCTGTCAAAAAAATAAGTAAATATTCTAAAACAACTTATAATATAAGAAAATCTATTCCTATTTGATCATAAATGGATTTCCCCAAAATTATTAGATAATCCGTAATAAATGTTGGAATGGCCCTCATAATTCTTTGCTGAAATGACGGGACGCCAAGATCCATTGTCTCAACTGACAGGGCTTACTCAACCACCATTTTAGCTTCCAATCACAGATTTTTATCTTTGGCACGTTTTAAGCTGAATTAACGGTAAACCTTGAACTTATACGACTTTAAAAAGAAATGTCCTTCTTTTGAACATATCCTGACGTCAAAGGAAGAACTTCCGCACAAAGTTGAAAATTAAATATGCAGCGAAACCGGTAAGGATTGCATACAGAGATGCAACGCCTCTCAGAATTCTACAGCGGCACTTCGAATTGAAGACTCGTTACCGAACCTACCTCTTTTTTTATAGGTAAGTGATATGCGGATTTTATTTGTTTTTCCATCATTAGTTTAATACATGACATAAATTTAGAACATTATATTATAAATTGAATCATTTGAGAAGAATTAATGATTCGTTTATCATGAATTATAACTAAAAAAAGCGAAAATTCGAAATTTAAGACAATTTAAAAAGGCGCTTATTAGGTTTCATCTCATTCAATGATTTGAATATATTTCGCTAATTAAAAAAGATTGATTAATGTCTTTTGGGAGTTTTTATTTTAGGTAGCGAAACTAAAATTATTCTATTTATGTTATGTTTCTTCATTCGTAACAAATTTTTATTGTGATTTTTTTTACCTTATTAATTAGAAATACTTATATGAGATATGTTAACTTGTAAAATTCTAGGATTCCCGCACATTGCTTTCCTCCTATACTTATTTCTACAAAAGGATTCTACTTATAGCGCATGGTCAAAAATTACTTTATCTAAATGTTATGCAACCAAATTATCTTGAAAGCAACATTAAAAATCTTATAATGCATCCGAAATTGCCTTATCATTTGCAGGTTGAAACTCATTTTTGATGTTTCCTAGGAATAAACTCAGAGCTTATTAGCCGAAGAAAATCATTCTTGCTCCTTTTAAAAGCTGAAAACATTATTCATTTAGTGATTTCTGTTAACAGCCATACTATTGTCCTAATGCCACGTTATTGAAAATTTACTTTTAAGGATAAACAAGACAATTTGTATAACGCATTAACAACAAATTAATAATAGAAATTGTATGTAGTGCTTTCTTTGAAAGTAAATGGCAACGCGCAAGTAAATAAATGAAATAGTTAGATAGTTTCCATTTTGTATCATAAACATGAAGGCGCAAATGCTCATATTTTTGGTTTCATTTGATGGTTGGATCATTCAATTTGCCGTTTAATTTTTATCAGAAACGAAAGTATTTTGCATCCCAAATGTGTCAAAGTATAAATTATTTTCTGGCAAAATTCAGATAGTAAAATAAATTATCTAAAGAAAAAAGTGGCAATTTCAAATTTTTTCGTTTCATTAAAGTTGACAATATAAAATTTTCTATATTTCTAAAAATAGCAAAATTTAAAACGTTAAACGAAATAATATTCAGCATAAAAATTAAATATAGTCTCTTTTTTATGCAATCCAAAGTACCATGAAGAAAACCTAACACATGTAGATCTGTAATGATGCTGAAAGAATCACATATCGAATTCCTTCTATTCAGATCATTTCTGAGCGAATGTGTTCACACACTCAGAATATATAATTTCATAATTTCAAAAATATTCTTTCTTATTTAATGAAGTTTAAATGAAATTTATCAATCCAGAATCTAATTTTTTGACTTCATTACTTTTTTGTTTTGCTTAAAGCATTTTCATTTCTATATTGAATTCTCTATCGTGAAGATGCAGTTATTTGTATTGAGATTTAGCATTTCTTTGCTTTGATATCTACTTATTTGTATTCATGCTTGGATGATAATTCCTATTCTTAACACAAATTCTTGTTTGCTTGTTTTTTTTAATTACTTATACTCTGGAAAAAAAGCATTATGGAAAAGTAATTAGCAAATTTCTGTCAATAATCACTATATTTCCTTAAAAATATTCTGGATTTCAATTAAATTCATTCTTACAATCTTTTTTCTAAAAAATAAAGAGATTGACGAAAAATTAATGATTTAATTTAAAAATTTGATATTTTTCTATGTATTAAAATGAAAAAAACTCACAAAACCTCAATGATTTTTTTTTTTTGCTTATCACAGAAAAATGATGTTTTCTATACCTGTGTTCATCATCATTTGCATGTTTGGCAATGGGATTTTCGTAAATTCCGATTCCTTTTCAAAGCCTTACTATACAGCAGCTGTATTTGAGCACAACAGGTTTGGGTCAATGAATGATACAGCCGACGATATCATTCAAACTAATCTGGAGTTCTACAAGAAGGCAGCAGAAGTTGCGAAATCCAAAGTAAGTTCAAAACTTATTAACGATTTAAGACAGAAGCCTGGAAGTTGAAGAAGTTATTTAAACAAATTAATTAATTAATCGAGAGCCATGTTAAGATCATATTTTCAGAACAAATTTTTATAAGAAGTATTTTGATAGACCTAAATTTAACTTATCTTAATACTCAGCTTGAACAAATCTTAAATTTGATTAAAAAATACTTAAATTATAAAGGCAATATTAGGTTATACTTAGATTATGTACTTAGGTTATAAATACAAAAAAAAAATCATCGCATTGGCCTACCAGTAACCGAATAGGCTAAAGAATGGCTCGGCATAGCTAAGAAACATGAAAATTATCATAAGGCAGCATTCTTCAAGAGTTGATAGATTGAAAAGCAGCTGCTTTTTGCCGTTGCGTTTTTTGCTGGGGGCTTTTCTGATCCCCCCCTCCCAACGGAACACAAATATGGGCCAGATATTATCAAAACCCATCCAAGAAGGCAACTTACCCCCATATATTAAAGTTATACTTCAACCTCTGGTAACCTCTTAAGTAATTCTTTCAAGAAAAATACTACCCCATTATCATAATCTCTGATTTATAAATTTAAATAAATATTCTAAATTATCACTTTTTTTTGGCTATTTCTATCTTCTTTTGTTTTTTCTCATATTCTATAGTACCCATCTTCATTGCATAGACAATAAAGATTGTCTGGATAGACAATGAAGATGGGCATTAAGAAAATGAGAAGACATTTTTAATTATATAAAGCTCCAAGCTTATGAAATAATACTTGAAACATTAGACTTAATTAATAACAATTATTATTGATTAATTAAAATTTATTTGATTAGTTTTTTAATTATTATTCTTTAAAGTATTCATAAAATACAATTATTTTTACTTTTTCTTATAAAAATCAATATAATACACAGAAATAAAACTATCATAATTTTAAAAAAACCTATGAAGATTTATCAAAGTATTTCTTCTGGATATAGACAAAATCTGATGTGTAAAAATTTGCATGCTAATTTGATTTATTCTCGTATGTTAAGATAAAATAATATATTTTAACTATTGGTATTCAAATGGTGTGTGTGTGTGTGCGTGCGTGCGTGTGTGTGTGTGCACGCGCGCTCGTCTGCGTGCGTGTGTTGGTGTTGGTGCTCCATAGAAAACCATCAGACCAGGAACTACCAAATTTGATTAAAATATATTTTAGAAAATACATTTATGCACTTGATGTGCTGCTTTAAAATTCTAATCAATTAAAAATTAATCGAGACGTTGACATTTTTTTTCGCGATAACTTCCGAAAATATTCAAGTAAAAAAAAAATTGCACCTTTTAAAGTTTCAAAAACTATTTTTTTATAAATTATTTAAATTTATTTAATTTTTGATTGCCAAGCAGTTTTTTACCTGAATTTTAAACAAAAATGTTGCAATTTGCTTTGAATTGTTTTTATCAATACATTGCCTTGGCGCATGAAATTAAAAGTGTTTTCATTGCTTCATCACATATTTAATGTTGTGATTTTCTTCCATTTGCTAAAGAAGAAAAATTCTATTTATAATCTATACAGTTTATATGTGAAATGCGAATATGAAATATGGCAAAAGATAGTATGAATTAGGAGATAGATCTTTAAGCAATTACGTTTTTATCAGCTATGTGAACTCGTGAGTTCTGACTCAAATGGGAATTTTCATGCATATAGCATTCATAACAGGTTTAAGGCTATTGCAAAAACATAATTTTAATATCTACTTCAATTGGAGATTTAAAAATACTTTTTTGATGAAATAATGATCATAAAGTTAGTTACACATAAGAGATTTATCAATATTAAATACAATCAGTGTTCTTAGCAAACCAACTGGTAGCTAAAGGAAGCTAAAAAATAATAAAAAGAAATTTTCTTAAAATTGTAAATATTTTATTAGATTATTGATAATAGATTAATCATTCAGACTTATTTTTTTTATTCTTTCACTTGTTATTTACCATATTTTAATGCATTTCATTTCAGGCAATGCATTGTGCTGACACATGCATAAGAATATTATACGTTGCCTTATTACAACTATTCTCGCTATTTTCAGCGCTTGATTCTTTGAATCGGATATTTTAATTATAAGTTTTGAATAAAATTATTAATTGTTTTATCCATTAACACATATCGTATTTTAATATAAAAATTTTAGAAAATTTCATTTAAATTCCGTTAAAGAACAAAATTAGGATAAATGTGGAAATTTTATTCCAATAAAATAACTTTTGGTTTTGTTTAATGTCACATTAATTTTTTTAAAAAATTGTTTTAAAAAATCTTTAAAAAGTCGTTTTAAAAACAGTTTCGTTGATAAATTTTGAAAGGAAATTTAACATGTTGTAAGTTACGAAAAAGCAAATATTACTTTCGAATCCTTCCATTGTTTTGAAGCAATTTTAGAGCAAGATAAATAAAATAATATAATTACAAGCAAATATAAATAAAGAGAAAAATAAAGTTTGTGAAAAATTTGACTTTTTAAACAAAGTAAAAATTAAACAACGGAAAGCATTCATTTTAGCCACAGATGCGAAATGTTACTGTTTTATAAAGAGGATGCTTAAAGTTCAGGGGGTAAAATTTTAATATTTATTGTAATTTATCCAAAAAAGATCCCACAAATAATTTGTCTTATAAAATATATCCACAAACATATCCAAAGTCAAGGCAATGCTTATATATGATGATCATAATTCAATGAAAATCCGCTTTATATAAAACTGTTTTCTTTTCAGAGAAACCAAGTGCTTTATGCTGTGATAAATCATGAAAAAGGACTATAAACCATATTATGCAAAATATAGAGGAAATGATCAGCCGTCCTGTTTAATATTTAGAAAAGAATATCATGAACTCCCATTAATTATAAACCAACTTCTCAGCCTCATAATTGGTATCCCTCTAGTAGTGGGACATATTGCTTAATAACCATACCAATTCCACCTTTCTTGTCTAAAATTAATATATGTTGTGCCAGAATAGCGGGACCACCACTGATAATATTGGGAATTTTGTTTGAATAGATTTTTATAAGATTAAAAATGAAATTGTACTATTGGAAATAAACATACTAGAATTCTATGTGAAATGCCACATAGATCAAATTTAAACGCTTAAAATAATAAATATTTTATATATATATATATAACAGGTTTTTAAAACACCTGTTATATAAGTGATAAATGATCACATCGAATCTAAGATTGAAAATGAAAATAACATCCTTCTAAAACAAATTTGACTAATTGTCTAGAAAAATGGTATTCAATATAAAATGCGAAGGAAATAAAGAAGTAAATATAGGGACAAAAATCAGACAAAAAAAACGACATTGTTATTGAAATAGAATTAAGAAAATGTACATTCTATTAATATAGAAATAAAATTTATCAGTTAAAATTATATATATATATATATATATATATATATATATATATATATATATATATATATATATATATTACCACCACTCAAAACACCAAAATTCATGGGAAAGGATTATGGTTAAAAATTATATAAAAAACTGAGCACCAAACACAAGAAAGAGGTCTCCTAGTTTAAAAAAATATATTACATATATGTATGAGCAAAGTGGCATATTTTTATTGTTACCAGATTTTACCTTCTTTCAGTTTTACTTAAAATTAAAACTAAGTACATTTCTAGGTATTAGATATATTTCTATTTTTTTATTAGTAGGCAAATAAAAATTTGATATAAGTATGCACAATCAGCACAATTACTTCAAATGCATTTTAAAAGTTTTCACAAAATAAATAAAAAAAAATTCCTAGTAAAAAAACTTTATAAACCTAAAAAATAACTACTATATTTTATAGTTCAAAGAATCGGAATCGTTCAAATTTCTTTTTAGAAGAACTGTATACGTTTAATACAGTTTTCAAGTATGAATTTCAATTACATAAAGTGATATTATTTCCCGATTACAAAAATGAATCCAATTCATGTACTAAAGAATTAATAATAACAAATATTACCTGTGTTATTTAATTCACCAAACCACAAACAAAATTATATAAACCAAACATATGAAAATATACTAATTAAAACTGAATCAGTTTTAGCATCGTAATGCGTCTAATCAGAAATCCTAATTTCATCAGAAAAAATATGGAATCCACACTCTTGCGCATTTGATCTTTTCTGCTTCATAAGATTCACCGTTGAGCTCTCAAGTGATGGGAGTCCAAAAGAAACCTTGCAAAGAGGTTCTTTTACAGTAAAGTATTTTTTTTCACTACAAAGATTACGTCATTTGAGAAATCTGATATTCATTTTCCAGTTTAAATAAATATTTTTTTGATATTTGGTAGAGCACGATCAAATGTTAAAGAACTCACTAATGTTGAAAGATACAATGCTGGCTTTGTTATTAATTGCCTCAGAATTATTAAGAAAAATGAAATAGAAAAGCACTTATGATCATTTAAAAACATAATATATATGACTCCTCATGTGAATGTAACTGTGGTGCAGGTACATTTTATATTTGTAATGAAAAAAACATAAAAATCTTCCCAAAAAATTTTTTGCTCTTTTATAATGAAGTAAAAACGTAAATATAGAAATATGTCCGCCATATATAATATAAAATAATTTTTTAAACTTGTTTGAATTAAACATTTTTTTTCGTTAATCATAAATTAATTAACTAAAAAACACAGAAGGTAAAAAGAGGAGTCTCAGTTTATATATATATATATATATATATATATATATATATATATATATATATATATATATATATATATATATATATATATATATATATTCAAGAATAGGACTGGGAGAGGAAATAATTTATAAACAAAGATGTATCAGCGATAGATAACAAAATTTTAAAAATTTACTACAAAATGGTAAATTTTGTTCGAATTGGGACAGAGAACGATTATTTTTTAAGATTCCTAGTTTTAAAAATTAAATGACAAAAATTTAATTTATTTTTCGGCAAAAAATTAAAAGTAAAGGCAACTGTTCCAACTTGTCACCATTCCATACAAAAATAAGCTTTTCGGTGATACCAATTCAATTTTCATATACATTTTTCTCCAAATTTAATAATTTATTTTAGTATTCCTAAGAACCTTTTCAGCAATTCTTTTCATTGTTTTTTGCTGGATGTGCATTGCGGTAATATCATTTTTTGCGTATACGCTATATGATTAATTATAAATTTTTAAAATGAAAGAAAGGTAGACAAATCAAGCTTATAACAATAGCATGCTACGATATTAAGAATTAAGTATTTGAATCTCCATTGATTACTTTTAATGCTGCTTTTTAAGTTCAAATTTTTAATTAAATAGTGTTTATTCAAAAAAATTCTGTTGAAACAAGTGCATCTTGTAGTGGTGCATAATTTGTTAATAATTTTTAAAACTTAATAATAATTTTAATAATTTTTAATAATTAATAATAATTTAATAATTAATAATTTTAATAACATCAAAAATATTTTAATTTTTTAAATGAGGAGTGCGAGATTTTGACTTAGTGATAGTGAGCTTTAAATTTTTTTTGCGAAGGAGCTTGCATTCATTCTATAGTAATTTTTATTTCCTGTCTAATTTTATTAATTCCTTACTTTTAAATTAATAAAAATTTATATGTTATTCTAAATGCTGTTTACGCAGAGTTTTGAATAATTACACCGCTAATTTAATCAATCCATCTTTACATTATAGACATGAAATACATATGATAATTGTAATTTAGAAATATATCGTTCGCCTTGCATTTGTTGCTTGCAACATTACGTCAAGCAAGGATGAAATAATGGTTGCGTTTATCATAGGATACCTGCACTGATTCCATTACAAATTACAATCAATGATCTATTGCATGAAAAAATATAAAGATATTTCTAAAGATCATAGCATTCCAAAATTGATATGTCCTGAAAGGATTTTAAAAAAATTATCGTATTATTACAAGAAGAAACAACTTTTCTGCTGTACTTATGATTTTATCTTGAAATATTTAAAACATCAACAATATGTCTGTCAGTATAAATGCTTTTCTTTTCTGATACTTATTTGAAAGGGGAATAAAAGTAGAATACATTTTCTCTAATGAAGTAGAATTAGTAACTAATCAAACATGTTTTAAATTATGATAAGCAATAAGTGAAATTTTAACTTCTATGTATATTCATTTTCATGGTAATACAAATGACTCAAAAATCCTTAAGAGGTCCATAAATCAGCAGCATGGATAGTTTACAGAATTATGTTGGCTCTTATATTTCATTAGTATCTGATTTTTGCAGGAAGCCGATATCATAGTCTTTCCGGAATACGGAATAATACTACCAGGAGACAGACAAAAAATAAGAGTATATTTAGAAGATATCCCTGATGTTACTGAAACTCAAGTCAATCCTTGTAATGAAAAAGAACACTTTTCGAAACATAGGATTCTTAGAACACTTAGTTGTATTGCTAAATCTCATTCGATATTTATTGTAGCCAATATGGGAGATATCAAAAACTGTGAAGGTGAAGATAATTGCCCTGCAGATGGAGCTTTTCATTTCAACGCAAACATTGTTTTCGATAGAAACGGTACAATGGTGCTTAAATATCACAAAGAACATCTATTTTTCGAGACTGGAATGGATTCTGCCAGAGAACAGCCAGATCCAATATTCGAAACTGACTTCGGAACATTCGCTACTTTTACTTGTTTCGATATCCTTTTCGAGAAAATGAGCAAAATTGCCCTTTTACCATCTGTGGATGGTATAGCATTTCCAACTTTCTGGGTGAATACTAACCCACAATTCACTTCAACTCAGTTATGGATGTCTTGGTCTTTGGGACATAATGCAACTTTATTGGCTTCCAACATTCAACTACCTGGAGATTATTCAATGGGTAGCGGAATCTTTCATGGCCAGTTTGGACCGCTGGCGTACACCCTGAATCCTGATGGAAAATCAAAATTGGTTGTTGCTCGCATTCCAAGAGGCAGTTATTCTTTTACTCCACCGGATAATAGTGTTACTGAAATTACACTTGAAAAAACCTCGGAAGTAAGATTTGATGGTAAAGACATTCGGAAAATGTGCTCTACTTACGTTTTAGACTATCCTAATGATGCTAATAAAGATTATAGATGTATGGAAGAATTCACAACTTATTACAACCTTGTGAAACTGACGGAACCGAGTGGGCACGTTGAAGTATGTCACAACGGGATGTGTTGCTCAGTAGATTATTCTGCAGAAAATATGGATGATAATTTTTACCTGGGTGTTTATAATGGTACTCATAATTCCTTAGACAGGTACTTCTGGTGTGAGGAAAATTGCGTTATAATGCGTTGCGAAGCCATAGACGACAATCCTTGTGCAGTTTTTCCTAGGCTGTCCAAAACAGACTTTTATGAGCTTGTGTTAAGAGCTAATTTCACTTCACGTCATATCTTACCCTCTGTTGTGAGTACAGCAGTAAGACTGGTACCACTTTCGGAATGGAATTTTACAAAATTACAAACTGAAGCAGGATATGAAGCTGAAATAAACTTCAATAACAAAAGAGGGCGTAGTTTAATAGTGGCTGGTTTGAAAGGTCGTTGTTATGATAGAGATCCTGAATTTGAAAAATGAAGATGAAGAACATAATTTAACTACTGGGCAACCTCAACTTAAGATTGAAATAAATTCGTAGAAAATTACTTTATTTTATGTAAAAAAAATCACTTGATTTCTTTGTATGTTTAATTATTTTATATTTTTATAAATAAATTTATTTGTTCTCACACGAAAACTTTTGTAATTCATTATTTGGGCAGTCTATAAAAAATTATTCATTTGAATAACTAGAAATAAAGCCTCGACAACTTATAGTTTTTCAAATATTACAACATTTATTAAGTGGCATTTTTTTATGTTTAAAATATTAAATAGATCCTATCTTAATCAAAAATTCTTTATTTGAAATTTTTCACCATTTTCATGACCATTTATTTTAGAAAGCATGATCAGACTGATTTATTTAACCAATTAAATGATTAATTAATTAAATGGATAGCATTTCTCCAAAATAGAATTGATACATGTACAAAAGAACTGGAGTCTAAAAGAAGTTATTTTTTTAGCTTATGTTTCACTTTCAATTTTTTTAAATAACAAATATATCTATTTGACCGGTTTTAATTAATTATTAAAAAATTAAATATTGAAAAAAAGCAGTTTTTATAAAGATATTTTGAATCATTTGCTTTAAAAAATATAAAAATATATATCAAAATTATTTCTGGTACAATTAAAATATATGACAGATTTATTTAATACGTTAATAATAATTAAATTTTAAAAAAGTTTAGTAATCAAAATGTTTTTAAATGCTTAAAATTTCCAAAGATCAATCACGATTTCTTTTTTATTTAATGCATGTAAAATAGCGTTTCAAACAGTATGCGAGTTAGCTTGAAAATAAGAAACGACGTTTTCAGGAGAAATACAACTTTTATGTGCTATTTTTGCGGAGAAGCTGTTTATTAATGTTAGATAGTTATTGTTTTGAAAATTCTATTTATGTTTTGTGTACTGCTATCTAATAAATAGAGAAAAATTATCTTTTAAATATGCTAAATTAGAGTTAAAAATAATTTCAGTTTTTATAAAAAATATAATAATAATAATGATTCAGATGTGTACGAATTTATTTTATATAGTTTCCACGGTAATATTCATTAGACTAAATTTGATTTTAAATATTTAAATTTAATTGAATGTCAGGGAGTTAGCTGTTTAAAACGACCATTTATATTATCATAAAGAACGTCAGTGTAAAAAAAATACCAATCAAACAATAGTATAAAATTTGTTCTTAAATTAATCTTAAATATTCAAATCTAACATATGTTTAAACGATAATTTCCCTCCAATATTGCTGCTTATAGGATACTATGTTTAAAAAAAATGACAATTATAATTAAACTTCATCTCTTTTTCTGTTAAAGTAGTATTATATTAATGATTTTCAAAAGAAATATTAGAAATAAAACTTTATTTTTATCGAATGATGTTCCTCATAGTTAATTTTCTCAATAAGGATTATCTGTTCAATATTGAATAATATGTTTCTGTATCTAGCTATACCTTAATCTTCATTGACAGGTAGCATTAGAACCGATGTTCCTCATAAAATGAGGAGAACTGTAATTGAAAAATGCTAAAGTAACAAACAAATTTACTCAGAAAAGAGCTAGCGATATCTCATTTGTATGCTTATTCAAATTAGCTTGTATAATATTATTCAATTTTAGAATAAAAATAATCAGGTAATAATTATATCCACTTCTGAAGTTTATAAGAAATTTATTGATCAGACGATAATACTTAGTAGGCGTTTCAACGATAAAAAGTGAGAAAGATGGGGGAAGAAAAAGATTAACTTCTTTAAAGAGAGTCTTCCCTCTCTAAGATTGTTACAAAAGAAGGAGATCGAAATTATATATCCGATATTGTGAAAAAACACAAGATAAAAAGTGATATATTTACTTTTATATTATTAAACATTCTAGTTGATTTGATATTCCTTGACTCCATGCTAAAGATAAACATTTTATATCAGTTATATTATCCACAGAAATGTGATTCAATACGCTCATATTGGAACTCCTTGACCATAAAAAAAATCCTTTGCCTTATTTTTCTTAAAAAACATATCCTGTTTTAAAAATAATTGAATGAAAAATTCCACTAAACAATCAATAATGGAAAAAAGTTCTTAAATAATAAAATATAAGTAAAAAAAATGTGCAAGTCATGTCTTGTTTCAATTAGTACACAAAAATTGCGATCTAAATAACAGGTATTAACATCAAGTAAAATCTATGCATGAAAAAAAAATTCAATTCACTAAATTGTAAATGCATGGGCAAAATGAATTATTGATGATTACATCGATTGTTCCGAAAAGACAGGGAATAATTCACTGAAGACAGCTTACTAATTAAGCAACTAGATTTATATCCATTATTCCATCGATTGGTGTTATTTTATTCGAATGTATAAATAAGTTATTAATAACATTATTTCTTATTTTAGGAAGTTGACATCATTGTATTTCCGGAATATGGAATCGTTTATCCAACAGGCAACAGAATGAAACTGAAGGAATTTTTGGAAAACATTCCAGATCCCAGTAAAGTATCTTCTAACCCTTGTGATGAAACCGGAACGTTCACGGAAGTTTCTATTCTTCAGACGTTGAGTTGCATTGCAAAGGATAACTCACTTTATGTAGTAGCCAACATGGGAGACATTCAAAACTGTAAAGGGGACCCACAATGTCCAGAGGATGGTACTTATCACTATAACACCAATGTTGTTTTTGACAAAAATGGCAAATTGATTCTAAAGTATTATAAAGAGCATTTATGCTACGAGTTTGATATGGACTTGCCACAAATGCAGCAAGTGCCTATCTTTAAAACAGATTTCGGCACATTTGCAACATACACTAGTTTTGATATTCATTTTGGAAGAATGAGCGAAGTTGCCCAGCGACCAGATATCGATGGAATTGTACTTCCATCTATGTGGGTCGATGTTGCACCTCAATTTAATTCTATACAGATATACCAGTCCTGGGCTCTGGGTAATAACTGCACTCTCATAGCTCCAAATGTTCAAATTCCGGGATATTTTGCCGTTGGAAGCGGGATCTTCCATCATCAGAGAGGTGCACTAGCTTACTCCTACAACCCTGATGGATTATCTAAGTTAGTAATTGCTCGAGTGCCAAAAAAGGGATTTAATGTTCCAGCAAATCCAATGACAATCGCAATCACAAATCATCATTCATGGGATTGGAATAAAAATGGCCATCACGTGAAAATGGAATGTTCCAGAAAGCTTCTAAACGACACAGAAGATATTCACAACGAGTATCGTTGCGTTGAAGAAGACACTAGCAATTACACTTTTGTAAAATTAATTGATAAAAGCGCTCATTTGGAAGTTTGCAACAATGGAATGTGCTGCTCTTTAGATTATACTACCCAAAAACTTTTAGAAAATTTTTATTTGGGTGTCTTTAATGGAACAGCAGTTATGTTCGAAAGATATCCTTGGTCTGAAGAAAATTGCTTACTTGTAAGGTGTGAAGCTGTAGGTGAGAATGCTTGTGCTACTTTTCCTAGAATTTCCAAAACCATTTTCCATCATGTTCAGTTAAAGGCCAATTTTACTTCTCAATACGTATATCCATCTTTATTAGAAAGCAGAATGGCGTTATCCCCTAAGGAAGAATGGAATTATGAGTTAGAAAATGAAGGTGAAGTATATCAAGCTAAATTGAATTTTAAAAGTCAAAGAGGAAGAAAATTGACAGTTGTTGGATTGAAGGGCCGTTGTTACGATCGTGATCCTCCATACAAAAGATAATCACCAAGAAAAGAATCTTTATGTCCTCGTCTAAACTTTGTTTTCTATCTAACTGGATTCATAATGCTTGTTCGCCAGTTAAAACATTGAAATACCGAAGCTGTTAATTTACGCTTATAACAATTGAAATAAAACCCTTATTTATAAAATAAATGAGAAAATGTTTCTATACACACAACTCATGAAGTTAATATTATTTCTATATATTTTAGAGAATAGTTGTTTCAAAAATTGTTTCGAAACACTGTATATCGAGTCTCTGATTCTTTTTAAAAACGTAAATTATTTTTTGTAAAAATCTATTTACACACACACACACACACAAGGCTTGTGTGCATACAGTTTTCGGTTAAAATATTGTCATTTATAATGCATTGGGCAAAATATGAGATTTTCATATCACAAAGATGTTAATTTGGAAAAAAAATATTTAAGTATTTTAATATTTAAATGTCTCATGTCCATCATATTTAAATATTAAAATTTTTATCTAATCTTAAAATTTCGAATATTTTATAAAAAGAAAATAATTACAATAATTCAATGCAACGCGATTAAATAAAAAAACATATGTTGAAGAATATTTTGTATAATGAAAAATCACTGAATCTCGCTATTGTTTAAGCAAATCAGTCTGCTCATAATTATTTAAAAACCATTGTAAATTTGTAATTCAGGCACAGGGAGATAGAGAAGAGTCATTTCATGTCATTTCACAGTTACATCATTGCATTATCATTACTGAACATATTATCTAATATTTCACTATGTGTTGTTTTACATTATTTTATGATATAACATGTTCTTCCTGCAGAATGGGAAAAATTAAAATTTTATAGCCCATTTGAAGTTTATTTTGTGCGCACAATTTAACAGCATTAGAAATTACATTTTTCTCGCATTAGAATGAATTTATTTTCTGCACTTCTTCGAATGTTTAAAATGGTGGACAGCTTTTATAAATAAAACCATGAGCAGCATAAAATAAATCATTTTTTTAATGAAAAAGAACGGTTGATCGTAATCTTTTGCTTTAAAAAGGTGTTCCAAAGCATTAACAAAGACATTACTGTAGAAAAGTCATGTTTTTAATGAATATTTTCTGGTAAAAAATTACTAAGTGATAGTGATCGGTGATTCTAATATTTCTGAGTCTCCAAAAGTAGTTGACATTAACATTTCAAAAATTTTCTTGAGTAAAAAAATATATATATATGAAGCTTAATTTTTTACTCCTGAATATTTAAGATCTGATCAACAACCAGAATTTTTCGGAAGAATATTATACTGAAAATACACAGAAAAGCAATTTTTAAACTATTTATCATTAATACAGGTTATTTTTTTGGTTGCAAATACAGGGTTAGCAGAAATAAGTTACCCACTTCAGAGGGCTCTAAAATGCGTTCTATTGGTCCAAATAAGATAAAATTTGAACTTCAGATTATTCGAATGATGCGCTTTACATTTATTAATTAAAAAATTTAGTACAAAAATTCACCAATAGATGGCGTTGTAAAACAAATGGCATTTATTTGCATGTATTAAAAACGTGAAACATAATTTATGTTACAGCATTTTTCTTTGGACAAAATGAAGGCGGATTCTGCACGAACATTAGTTTCTTTTCTGCTTTTCATGCCTACGTTGCAAGAAAAAGCGCTACTGGTGAAATTGTTCTGCCAGAACCAACAAAACTCCGTTGAAGCTCTAAAGGAATTTCATCGTATGAAGCAGATGAGAAGAGGTCCAATGTCTCCAGGCGCCCTACGCAAGATGATGCAGAAATTTGAAAAAACCGGACAACTTGGCATTTTTCCAGGTAGAGGACGGAAAAAAATGCCGTCTTCTAGCGTCGAAAATGTTGCAATCGCGCTCGTTGAAGCCAGCGGTCAGTCACCGCATAATAGTGTGGAAGTTGCCTGTTGTTTCCCGTATTCTGTATATGCCGTATTCAACTGTAGGAAAAATCGTACGGCAGATTTTGCATTTTTATCCATACATTAAGTCTGTGCACTTGTTGCAGGACAGGGACTTGGCCATGGAACATTCTGTGGAGTGATTAGGTCCACTCTTGCCTCAATAGGCAAGTTAACACCCACATTTGTCGAATTTGGGCAGAGGAATCCTGAAAAAGTGACAGTGTGATGTGGTTATACAGCTACATTTATCATTGGACCGTATTTCTTCGAAGAGATGACCTCAAATGGAATCCAAACCTGTTCCGTCAGAGGACAACGGTACCATGATATACTGAGGGATTTTGTAATCCCGACTCTTCTACAGCGTGGATGCCTTCAAGACATCATTTTCATGCAGGATGGTGCACCACTTCATATTGATCGCCGTGTAAAGCGATTGTTAATACAGCATTTCACAGAAACACGAGTTATCAGCCGTCATTTCCCAATAGTATGGCCTCCTCGTTCGCCCAACAACACCCCTTGCGACTTTTGGATGTGGGGTTATTTGAAGGACATTATCTCCCGTCAAAGGCCATCATGTCTGCTAGATCTGAAGGACAACATTCAGCGACATATTCTTGATATTCTAGCAGACTCACTCCAGTCATCTATAGAAAATATGGTTCTCCGATTAGAGCATATTGTTGAAAATGAAGGAGGACATATTGAGCCATTTTAATTTTATTTTATTTCACAATTATAAACCATATTAAATGGTTTTAGGTGTATTACAAGGCCACCTAATGGTGAATTTTTATAATAATTTTTTTTTATTTAATAAATGTAAAGCACATCATCTCAATAATCTGCCGTTCAAATTTTATCTCATTTGGATCAATAAAATGCGTTTTAGAGTCCTCTGAAGTGGGTAACTTATTTCTTGCTAACCCTGTATATAGGATTTCAATTTCACTATTGAAATTTTAATTCTTTACAAACAGAGAACTCAATTTCTGCAATATATTTGTCATAATTTAATTTTCCATGTTAGGCTATATTTTTAAAAAGTTTGAGCTTCAAAGTTTTTATTTTTATTTTTTTAATATATAATAATATCCGATATTTTCGAATGGAAATGTATTTATTGCCTTATTTAGATCATCGCCCGCCTAAATAAAATTTATATCTTAACTTCAATTCTATTAAATAAAAGTCACCATCAAAAGCTACTAGTTCTTCCATCGGAAATGCTAGCCATTTTTAATTTCTGTTAAACCTCTTTTACATACGTTTTATTTTCTTGATTCTTTGAAAAAATATATTTGAGCATCCAATCATGATAGAAATTAAAGTCGCGTTATTTTAATAGTCTTATACTTGTTCTCTTTATTGTGTAAATAAATCTCTCTAGGTCAATACCATTAAAATCATAACTGTCTAGGTAATCTATTTTTTAATTGCTTGTCATCTTTCGAAATTCACTTTGTTTTATTCTTCCCATAAACTTCACAGATAATAAACAGAATCGTTTCTAAGCTTTTAAGGATGGAATAAATTCACACGTTTGAATATTTGATGAAGCAATGAAAAAGGTTTGAATTTCATCGCAGTATTGATATATACTATAGAAAATTTTTCAAAAAAATTCTGAAGAAAATATTCACAATAATTAAACTAGTATCATTTAAAAGTTATCTTTTAAATTTAAAATATTGAAATAACTATTTTCTGTAATTATTTTCTTAAAAGTTATCACTTCAAATGCCAAAATTTAGTTTGTTTAAAATTTCAAAAAAAAAAAAAAAAAAAAATGTCGCTTCGTTGTGTACTTTTTCACCCTTCAAAATATAGTTGTGCCGAATTCGGAATGTTTAAATCAAACGGCCTGTAGCGCGCTAACTTTCGCACACATTCCTCTTTATTAGAAGGGCCGCGGAGGCCTGGGGGTAAGATCTCGGCTTCGGAACCGGAAGGTTTCAGGTTCGTGACCCGATTCCACCGAAGAACCGTCTTGTAAGGGGGTCTTTGCGCGTTAAATCCGTCATGACCAAACGTCCTCCCGCTGGTGTGGTGTGGAGAGGGAGTGCTAGCTCAAGTGTCGTCCTCGTCATCTGACCGCGGTTCAAAATTATGAGGTCCGTCCCAAAATAGCCCTAGTGTTGCTTCAAACGGGACGTTAATATAACCAAACCAAACCCTTTATTAGAAGAAGAAATTCGAACTATAAAATAGCAATTTAGATTGCAACGATATAAATATGATTTGTAGGATCGTTTTTAAGAGTATGTGACTGCAATCATTGACCATGCTTACATGTAAATATCTATCAAATGTTTAACAAAAATCTGATTATTCACATATTGCTTTAAAATAATAAAATGCTTTATTATATTAATCTTTATATCCTTTGGAGATTAGATATTTGCAATGATTAATGCTTATCAAAAATTTCATTAATTAATTCATGTAACTCCATCTTAATGGTCTTCTCATCAAAATATTTAAAATGCTTGACAAGTTTTGCAACATTTTCGTGACAGGGTCATCTTCCATAATTTTGAAGTTTCGTAGCCACCGCGATCTTCCGACCTAACTCTTGTGGATTTCTGATTCTAGAGTTATCTGAATTCTAAAGTGTACGCTTTTAGCCCTCAAGGTTGTCAGAATTGAAAGATGGTATGAAACATGAAGCTATGCATATTCCTCCTATGATGTTACTTTCGGCATTGTTATAAACAATCTCCCGCATGCAATGTGTTGTCGCTTGAGAAGGTGGACATGTTGAAAGCATGTAATACCAATCAAAACTTTTTCCCCTCTCTTCTCTTGTTTTGTCATCAGTCCTTAATAATACCTTTCTTTACAAAGGCTTTACGCCTTTAATTTTCAACATAGGCTTATCGTTCCAACGCCATTTATGATTTTTCAATAAGTTGGTCAATTTGCGCAAGGAAAAAGTGGGTATTTCCATTCAAAATTTCGAAATTCTTTTACTATAATCATTACTGTGAGCTCTGCGTTTGTTTAAAATCTTCACATCTCCAGCACATATTTTTAAACAATCATGTCTGAAATTTTGGTTTCGATTGGTTGAGCGAGTACGTCACTAGGTGTTCATAAATACAAGGATACTTTTTGGATCATCTTGTTTTTTTTTTTTTTTTTTTTTTTTTTTAATTTAAGATGATTTAAAAATAAATTTATATGTGCCATATTTGATAGCTGTAGATCAAAAGATCTGGTTTATAGAGTATCAGTAGACAATAACAAGCACATATTCATTTTTTTTATTAGTAAAGATAGAAAAAAATGTTGCTTCAAAATTTCAAAATAATTTTATTAAAGTACTTTAAAGAAAATATATTTGAATTTCTTTGTTGTAATTATAAAAGTTATCCGAAATGGAATAAAACCACTATAATATATAAAAGTTTAAGTATATAAATTAGAATTGGAGCAAGCAAAAGCTAAAAAAAACATTTAAAAGTACAAATGTTGATTAAGAAACAAAGACTATGGTTTCAATGCTTTGTATCACAAGGGAAGAAACAAAAGAAACAAAAAATTATTTCCATAAATAGTTACAAAAAAATGAGAATAATATTTTAAATGACTTCAAACCAATCAACACATTTCGAAAGACAAAGTCGAGCATATTTTCTATGTGAAATTCATATATATTCAAAATTTTCCTACATAAAAAAGATATGAAACATTGAGATTGGTCGGTTTAAACTTTGAAATCATATCGCATACATATGTAAATACATTGCATTCGTTATCATTTTTCCATTTCCTAATATCAATTTTTAGGGAAAATGTATAGATGAACTTAAAAAAAAAAAAAACAGTTTCCCTCAAGGAAATCGGCTACATTTTTAAGTGTTTAGTTTGTCATGAAAGAATTTTTTACTAATTTCAGCGTACAACATGTGCTTTATAACTAAAGTTAGTTAAAGTTTGTGTTATTATGCGTCGTGATATTTAATGAAGCCCTGATTATATTCAATATTTCTTGCATTTCTCTCTATATTGTAAAACCATAACAAACTTCATGCATTTACACCTCTGTGGTACCTCCACTCGCCTCCGCCGTCTCCCATCGCTTTTCTCCCAGAAAAAATGGAGTTTAAGAGATAAAGGATTTAAAGTCCTGTTGGAATTATTTTCTTCTTGTGATAATGAATTCTAATAGACGCAGTATTTCATGACTTTCTTAACAAAGAATGAAATCCTATTCCTTTGTTTTCCGGAACTGATACGATAAAATAATCATCAAAACAATTAATTAAAAAATGAACATATCTCTTTTAATGTTTTATAAGAGGTAAAATGCTTGAATATAATGATTTCAAATAATTCGAAAAAGATAGCATTACAACAACCTGTAAATCAAATTTCATGACTTTGTCTGAACATTGTATATATGCACTAAATTCTTCCTTTTAACGGTATAGATTTATCACAAATTGTGAATGTTATATTTTAGTTATATATATGATTCATTTAGCTATAAATAATTTTAGATCTATGATGGTACTTTTATGATTTCTCGTTTAACAATCGTTCCTCTATTTAATTGGAGTAGTACCAAAATGCAAGATAAATATAAAACCGTTTGTGCTATTTATGGAAATGGACGAACTCATTCCTCAAAAAAATGTATAGTATCAAAAATTAATTGCCCAAGTAGCAGAATGCGTCAGAACCAATGGATTTATTTTCCTTAGGTACATTAACACGACTTGGATGTTGGCAAAAATATAAATTTTGTCTTTTATATAACTGCTCTTAAAAATATGCTGTACATGAAATCACAAACTACTACATTCAATCTAAAAAGAGTAAATATCGTTCGAAATTTTAGTTGTAAAAGGTTACGTTAAAATACTATTTTGTAACTGCTTATAAATATTGTTTCAGCATTATGAATAACAAAAATTTCTCGGCGAATTTTTAATAGCACAGTTGAATTGCCGTTTTGTACTATTATCGATTCCACTTGATCATAACTGACTTGTTAAAATTCTTCGCAATTTTTGTTTTTAACTCTTTTTGTACAGCTGTTTCCTTTTATAAAAGTTTTCATAAAGTTCATTCTTTATCATAGAAAAATAAACGGAATGCAAGTTTTATGAGTACTTGGGGAGCTTTTATATTTCTAGATGAAACTATAACATAGAAATGTGTATGCTACAACTTAAACGTAAGCCATTATGAATTGATGTACAGCTGTGTAGGGATTACAGCTGACTGTATTCACCCGTCCCTTAAAATACACGAGTTTCAAGCTCGCATGAAACAGCTCAGCAAAATCATGATTTTATTAATCAAAAGTCATCTTGTTTTAATGCTAACCATTCAAATCTTTCTTAAAGTTTCAATTATTGTTAATTGATCATCGGGTGCAAATAATTATGAGAATTCAGAATCTAAAAATCACTAAATGAAATTTGACGTTAATTGTATGGATTTTTCAAATGTCCTGTTTGCAAAATATAAGTAAGCTCTTTTATATCTTTTGAATGAAAATTATTCCGTTTTTCAAAATATTTTGTTATATGAATTCAATTGACGGTGAAATAAAAAGTGAGGAACGTAACTTTTATATTGAATTGCAACATTCATGAATGATTTATTTGTGCATAGCTTTAGAAAAAAATCGATAATTTAATTAACATACTAATTATTCGATAATTTGATGAAAATTATAATATTAGGAAAATTAGTGGAGGTTAATTTCTTTATTCTAATTTTAATTTTAACACGGAAAATAATGATTTGCAATAATAAAATACCTACAGAAAATACATGAAGTTGCAATGGTAAAATAAATAGAATTGCTGTTTTCCCAGCATTGAGATAGAAACAATCAAACATACACTATTCCAATACAGTTTATAGTTTTTCAACGCAATGATTATTTTGCAAAACAGCAATTCGCATGAATTCACAATATCACACTCACACACACGCACGCGCGCGCGTGTGTGTGTGTGTGTGTGTGTGTGTGTGTGTGTGTGTGTGTGTGTGTGTATTAACGCTCAGCAGCCCAGACGTGTGATTTACAGTTGCCAAATTTGACATACAGTGGCTCCCAAAAGTGTTCGTACACCAACAAGAATCAATTAAAAACCTCATTATTTACCATTATATATTCTTATTTTTACATGAAAATTTTTTCATAGCATATTTTTACAGTTCTTAATAAAGCAGTGACGAATAAATTTTAATTACGATGCCAATTATCTTTTTAAAAATGACAATAAATAAAATTGCACAAAAATAGGACACAAAAGTGATCATACACTTTAAAAAAAACATCACTAAATATGAAATTTTTATATGTGTAATTTTATATGTCTAAATTTTTATAAATGTTTAGTATTTAGTAGGATATCCTTTATTCCTTATAACAGCTTTTAAACGTTTGGACATAGATTTAACTAAACGGTCGGTTACTTCTGCACCGATCTTGTTCCATTCTTCGATCATTACTGCTTTCAGTTGAATTTTCTATTTAATGTCGTGACTTCTTATTCGCACCTCTAATTATTTCCAAATATGTTCTATAGGGTTTAAATCCGGTGATTGAGCTGGTGTTTTAAGGGTTTGAGGGCAATGATAGACGCAAAAAAGACGAACATTCATGGCCGTGTGCTTAGGATCGTTGTCTTGGTAATACACAAAGTTGTTTAAAATGCCCAATTTTTGTGCTGACACTTTTAAATTATTATTGAGAATATTTATATAAACTCTATGATCCATTATACCATCAATGAATACTAAATTGCCTACTCCAGCCGCTGACATACACCCCCAAACCATGACACCTCCACCGCCATGTTTTACTGTTCCAACTAAATTCTTGTTCTCCTTTTTTAAAAAGGATTAAGTTCTCCTTTTTTTTTCTCCATACAATGATTCTCCCATCCGACCCAAAGATGTTAAACTTACTTTCATCTGCAAATAAGACACGATTCCAATAGCTCTCTGGCTGGTTTATCATAGATTTCGCAAATTTAAGCCTAGCAATTCTGTTCTTCTGACTTACAAAGAATTTTCTTCGTGCAGAGCGGCCATGTATACCAGCATTCCGAAGAATTCTACGAATAGTTTCACAGGAAATAGAAGTTCCATTTGATTCATTATATTGTGAAGTAAACTTTACTGCACTCAGACGTGGATTTTTTAGGAATTTACTCACAATATTTCTTTGACTTCTAGCTGACAAAATTTGAGGGCGACCATTACGAGGCTTGTTTGCAATCCTTTTTCCCTCTCCGTAACGTTTTATTATGCTTTGCACCGTTGAATGAGGTAGATTAGTTATAGTTGCAATGCCTCTAATTGATTTTCCTGCTTTAAAATGAAATATAATTAATTTTCGTACGTCTAAACTCGTTTCTTTACGAATGCGCGTCATATCTAAGAATAAAGTAAATAGAATAAATAATTGTGATATTAAATACTGAAATCAAACGATTTTAGTGTATTTTTCAATTAGAAGAAAATTAAGCCGCAAAAGATGTTTTTATGATGAATTTAAATAAATAATGTTTGGATGTACGAAGACTTTTGTGTTCTAATTTTGTGACATTTTTTATTTACTTATTTTTTAGAACAATACTACTTGATTTTTTATAAAAAATATTTGTTCAGTTTTGTTAAGAACTATTTAAAGATGCTAATTAAAAAAACCAATTAATAAAATGCTTTATTAAGAAGTATAGAACACAATTTCTGCAAATTTCTTTAGTGTACGAACACTTTTGGGAGCCACTGTATGTATTCTTTGGAGGGTAAGAATATGCACTTCAGGGAAATTTTTTTGAAATTTTAATAATTAAAAATTAAGCTGAACTTTGGCATCTTTCAGCGATAATTCCCTAAAACATTATTGCACAAAAGCTGTTTCAGAATTTAAAAAAATCAATTCTACGAATTTGATCGTCATGCGATTTTTTGCAATTTTTTTTTTTATTAAATGGTTTCAGATTTTGTCTGTGTAGACGTTATTGAAGATTAGAAAAATTATTTTTTTAAAACTTATAATCTTCAAATGTCTATAATTATTAGGATGGGCGTTTCAGTCTTGTCTTTGCAAGTTTTCAGAATTCTTAAAACTTATATGCAATTTTAGAAAGTGCAAAATTGTATTCCGAGCATTAACTGAATGGATATGTTTTTAGTTGTTGGGTAAAACTTCAGTTGAATCCCTTAAAAATCACTGAGATTGTGAAACAAAAGGACTCCATAAAGGAATTTTTTTCGAAACTTTAAGAATTCTATCAATTTTTAAGAAATATTTTGTTTTGGAAAAAATCACAGTAACTAACTGCAAATGATGTTTTATAATTTTCTTTAGTACGAAAACAAGTAGATTAAATGTAATTCTTATTTTTATCATGATGATTAATTTCTCATGGCATTATTTTTAAATAATTACTTAAATAATCAATTTTCAAAAAATGACCCAAATGAAATTGTTCATATTTATTAAATTACAATTTTTTATATTTAATTAATTAAATTCGTCAAAAAATTGTATAGGACTGTTAGGATCTAAGATCCAAAATAAATCAAGTGCACTGTGATTCGATATTATGTTTACTTGCACAACTGACAGGATTTTGGATGGCAAGAGGCTAAGAAAAACCAGACTAGAAGTTACTTGGGTTCACTTTCCAAATAATCCGAAAATCTCATTTTTAGATTATTAATACACAATATGTTACTAATAAATGTTTTCTGTCTAACTAAAGTTCATTTTGTGAAAAAAATATCTCGGATGTAAGTTTTTCTTTACATTCTGTGTGTGAGCAAACTCTAGTACGCAAAGATCTAAAATTGAATTTACAAAATACAGAAATTCGTGTTTTTAACTACTTAAAAAACCTTCAACGTCAGACAAGCAGGAAGAGTAATGCACTTTATTGCTGGAGAAACATCTAGTCAAACTACATATTAAATTTAGCAGACCCGAGACGGAATAAAATCCTTTTTACTTTTCCTGTCCACCCTGGATCCTAGTTAATTCAAGTCACGGCTCCTTTAACTAAAATATTAAATCACTGGACTTCTTTATTTGATGAAACAATGAAAACGACTTAAATATCATTATCAAATAGAAATCCATTGTTTCAAACTTTGTAAAAAATATTTTTTTAAAAAATATCAATATTTTGACAAAATTTATGCAATTAAATTTATATTATTATAAAGACAAATTTTGTGGAAAACCCCAGAATCTCGTTAATTTTAATTAAAATTTCCTTTAAAAAATTGCTACGACATACACATATCCCCCACTAGCGTATTTCTGTGCCAAATTTGATAGCTCTATCAAACGATCTATCCTATAGAGTGCCGACACACACACACACACACTATTTCCTTTATTATTTTACAGAGCAGAAATAACAATGCAACTTTTGTTCTTTTACTAAAAATGGCACTTCTTTTATAGTATCGACATTTGGTCAACAGCTCCTTACATGACTAAAATATACACTGACATGAGAGTTCAATGTGTTTAAACATATCTCTCATCGCTCTGTCATGATCACAAAATGGTTATAAAATTTCGGTTTGCCTGTGTTTGAATAGCAATGATAGAAGTTTTTACGAACTCATTTCAAATTATGGTTATAACTTCAATTTTTTTATATTTATGAATTCGTCTTTGCGACTAGCTGATCAGAGGCAAAGGCAAACTGGTACTCGCTGGTAATAAAGCCTTTTAAACTCTCGTTGTCGTCTTATATGTGAATTATGGGAAGGAATATACATTAAAGAAGTAATGAGACAGTACTCCATCTTTTCCCCTGTTACAACCCAAAACCTTTTTTTCTTGTTCAGTTGCGCAGGGTGGACTGCATAATCTTTGAGGAGAAGGATTGCGTTTGTTTGCCCACTTTGTGCTGAGCATTTTTTTCTCTTCATCAATTTCAATTTTCAACTATCCTTAAGCCAATAATTACCTTGTCTAAAACCTTGTGGATCGATTTTTTCCAGAATGTGGTAAGCGTTATTTTATTATTGAATAATAACGCAATAATAATTATTCATTTGTCATTTATTTAACAGATATTACTGAAAAACTTAAATTTAGCTTAAATATTCAAGAAATGTTTCGTTCATAATTTTTTTTATTTCAAATAACATAATCTTCATGTGTTCGTTTAACAAATTAAATTAGTATATATTGATTTCAATATCTTTAGTATATTTTAATTTTTATTTAATTTTAGTATTATCAGTAATTTTTTATATTAATATATAAAAATTTTTATTTTTAATTAAAATGCAAATGAAGCATTTAACTTATGATTTTACTGTCTAAATATATCGATTAAAATTACAAAATTTTGTCAATATTTCATACATAGTAAAAATCTTCAAACGATTTTATTAAATAAAATATATTATTACACGTTGAAACAATTAATAATCAAGCGTTATTAAACTTTTATGCATTTATTTATATAAACAATTTAAAATTGAAATTTATATCAATAAAAATAGACTTATTTCCGATCAAAACGAATTTAATTGGTAAAATGCATATGAAATATAAGCTGAATTTCAGTTTAACTCTTTAATTTGGATAATTAAATTTCAGATCGTTGGTTTATTGTGATTATGACATATCGACAACAAAATATTTATAAATATTCAATAAGTCTGACAAAATAATATTTACCCAATCCAAGAGAAAGAATAATTTATAACTAGTTTTTTTTTTCTGAACATTCCTTTTGAATGAATAAAATAATTATAAATAATATATTTGATTACAAATAAAATGCTCAAAGTTAACATTCAGAATCATACTTTTTTATTAACGTTATTATTGACTATTATGAACTTGAATTCATTTAAAATAAAATAGAAATCTTAAAATGCTTTTCAGCACTCTATAATCTCTTTCAGGAAATATTATTACTCTATTGATGAAACAGGCGAAAAAATGTCTCTAATTTCATATTTAATTTTTTTTTACGGCAATTTATGGAAGTCAGACCACCTTCTCAAAACAATACGCATTTTTTTTAATTAAGCCAGACATTTTTTAATTAACAATATCATTTTTTAAAGTTATTATATCCACCGAAAAATTTAATTTTAATTTTTTTCTTCTTAAGTTTGCAGAAATGCCAAGAAAATTTCTAAAGCGTCTAAATTTGATAAAAACAAATGTTTTACATATTTCAATAAAAGAGGTGCATTTCACATTTCATATTTTTGGAGAAAAAAAATCTTATAGAAAAATATTATGCAAAATGAATTTACTTTGTTCTGATCGTTGCATGCTCCTGATGGAAAAAATTAAAAGTCTTATTTATCTTGATACAAATAAATGCCTTAGTAACTGCGAATGTATATATGTAAGGTCCACATCTCGTTCAGAACAAATGGACTGAACGCAGCCAAACATTAAGCACATATTATTTACAAAACAAGAAAGAATACTGTACGGCAATTCAGAACACAAATTTGTTGTTTTTTGCAATAATGCTGGAAAAATTTATCCTGGAAAAGTATTTATATATTATTTTAAAATTCAAAATTTCATTTTTCCAATGATAATAAGTTTACTCCATGCAGATAAGTCCCTCAGTTTTGGTTAGTTTCCAAAATTTAATAAATAATTGAATAAACGCTCGCGATTTTGAAATAAGGAAATATATATAGATATCCCGTTGCTAGACAACGGGAAGACTAAACTACTTTTTGTTGTTGTTTGTTTGTTTGTTTGTTTTTGAGATTTTTGTTTTATTTTTTAAAATATTTTGGTAACATTTTCTATTCATTTCAAAAAATTCTAAAGTTTATTTAATGAAAATGAGATTGCAAACGATGCGAAGCTTCTGTGTGTATAAAATGAGCTTTTGCATGAAAAATAAGGCTTAAAAATGCTTGTTTGCGAACACATTGAGATTCCAGTGACAATTCTAATATAATAGATTCTTGTTTTTCTGTGTGCAACAGATAGTTAAATTTTGATCAAAAATAATGAATTGTAAAGCAAGGTCTTAATGAATTTTTTATGAGATCTAATCAACTAACAGGTATTTTTTTATTAATAAAAACATGAAGTTTTCCTCCTGAGTAACATTGTATATTTCGGCCAGTATTTTCATTAAATTCTTAAAAACCTTTCTTTCTATTACAAGAAAATTGGAAATAAATAAATTGAATAAAAAATTATTTTTTAAAAAGTCTGCAGAAAGTATTTAAATATAATTCACTAATAACCGATAACAATAATTATTTGTTTATACAGCAATTCTAACTTAATTCAAGAAATAAAATCTTCACCACTCTCTTTCAAAGTTGTTGATCCTAAAGATCTCTATAACGCCCTTGCAATAAAATATCATACGATTATGAATTATTGACAGAATCCAAATGAAGGTGTGTGTGATAAAGGTACAATTTCGATAACAATTACATATCTTCTCATTTCGTTTACAATCTTTATTTGAAGTTAATTTTGATGCAAACAATCATTTCTAAGAAATTTTTACTATATTTTATAGATTTTAAATAACTTAAGAGTACAATGGACTACTCTATTGGCACTTTTGCAAATTATGCACGTAGAACTATGAAATTTTTTATATACATTCGGTACAATATAAATAAATTAAATACCTTTAAAAAAACTTTTTTTAATTATTTTTTTAAATTTTAAAAATGTTTGATTTTTAAATGTTCCAGGGAACATTATTTTTAATTTTTTCTATTACTTTTTTTTTATTATTCTATGAAATTTCATTTGGAACAAAGCTGGGTATGATTTTATGAGTCCATCAAAAGTTATTTTTAGAAATATTTGTATGCACAAAATTTTCATTAGAATTTTGAGTTTTTTTGAGCTGAAATTATTTTTTTATCTATCTAAAAGAACTCGAAACATAAAATGCGTATCTAATTTTCTTTTAATGTTCAACCGAAATTTTTGTTATCAAATGTTATGTAATTTTCTCAAAATTTTGGATACCTTAACCATTTTAAAGTATTTTATTGTAATTAGAACATCATTTTGTTAAAAAGACATTAAAAGTATATTTATTCCTGTAAACCTTTTAACATCCATTTTATTGAACAATACATTCTATGTTGCTGTTTTGTTTGAATATCAACATATGTTTTGGTGATGAAACAATAAAAAGAGAATTTCATATTTTCTTCATTTTTTGCTAAGTTCAAAGTCCTTCATCCGCATAACAGAAGTAATCATACTAATGTAAACATTTATGGCTATTACAATGTTGTTATTCAGTTTCAGCAAAATTTTGAAAGTGTTTCCACATGAAGTTAGCTTTGGTTGTGACGATAGATTTTGAAAGAAATACTAAGGTTTTCGTTTCTTTATACTATTTTTGTTTTATATCAAGAAATCTGAAATCATTAGATTGTAATTAAATTTAATCATGAAACAAAGAATTTAGTTCTTTTATTATTATTTTTGTATCTTATAATTTCGCAGTTTCTATTTTTGGCAGCTGGTTTTCAATATTTTTCTCTCTAAAATTCATTTAAGCATCATTTATTTAATTATTTAACAACGTTATCATTAAAATAATATTTTAAATTTTATGTTAGATAAACTTTGGAAATATATACCTTCTGTGACTAAAGGAGTGATAAATATAATTCGTTTTTGTTATCAATGCTTATCTAAGAATAATGAGAATTGATTATCTATTTATTCTGTATGTTAATCTAAATTGCTGAACATAAATTTAAAAATTCCCACAAATGTTCTGCAGTTGAAGAAAACAAACAAAGATTATGTTTTGATATACATATTTAGTTCATGCTTCTAAATTTTGAAACTTACTTTTATACCATTTAAAGTGAAACTCTTATTTTAATACCTCCTGTAAATACTGATTTTAATTTTAAAAATTTTCCTATTTGATGAGAAAAAATAAATCCTTTTTTTTTTTTAAATAGACTTATTCCTAGTTTTGTTATTATTGATGGTAATATATATATCAAGTGCCAACAATATAATTAAAATTAAATTCTCCACTTTCACTTGTTACAACGGCAGCCAATTATAAAATTGACAACTCAAAGCAACAAATCAACAAAGTGTCAAAGGAGAAAACACTGTCCAAACACTTTTTGGGAAGATCACATTTTTAAAATTTACAACTACTGTGTGAAAAAATTGTTGAGTCCATTCTTTTTATTGACTCTAGGATCGTACATAAAATATTTGATGAATTTATGTTTTTATTATATTTGTACTATTTTATAGACTTGCTATAAATTCTGACATGTGTTTTTTGCACTCATCGATTCCAACATTAAAAAGAAATTAAAGATAAAAAATGTTATTGATTTATTTCAGACAACTTTATATTGCTAGGTAAATTAAGAAGTACTGTAAATATAATTAGTTAAATTCGCTTGGACAGTCATTGTTAAATCGCGGAGTGTCACACGTTCTGAGTCAATTTTTAAAACGTGTATTATAATTTAAAATATATGCATATGCTTGCTAAGAAATTTACTTTTTGTTTGTAATTTGTCAATAATAGAACAGTGCTTTAGTTTCTTATAAATTTGATTAACATTACATCTTTGTTTAACATGTTAACTGTAGCTTGATTCTCTTATGATTCACACATATCACTTTATTTTATCGAAACATCCATCTAATTAGATGGCCGGTTCACTCTACTATAGTTAAGAGATCAAATATCTTGGATTTCCTATATCACAATGAAAGCAGGATTTCCCAAATGGAATATAAATTTATCCTAGTTTGTCTCCTATCTGACCAACCTTTCTTATTTTGTACTCCATATGTTATTTTACTGCAAAGGAATAAGGACTTTTAGAGCCATATGTTATTTTACTACAAAAAAAATGATTTTTTTATCGGTTATACCTTGTGGTAAAGCAGTTTTGCATTCCTCTTAGTACTTTAAGTGTTGTCTTTTTAACAGTTTCAAACTATTAAATGGGACTCTACTATTGTCTGGACCTTTCCAAGTGTGTATACAGAAAAGTCAAGCACTATTTAAAATGGACAGTATCTTGTGAGTATAAGAAAAAAAATACAAAAGGAACTCTTTACCTAGCCTTTTGTTCCTGATCATAGACTCTACCTTATATGAGTCAAAGTATACAATTATTTTTCCTGGTTATTTATTTATTTTTTCATTTATTTACTTTTTTTTCCGTCTATTTATTTATATTTTTCTCTTTGCTTTAATTTTTTCTTTTCTTTTCTTCTTTTTTTTTTTTTTCAAAGTTTAAACTGCCTACTTTTGGTAAATTTTATTATTTACTAATTATGTTTCAATGATGCTGTTACTGTGGAATATAATATACGCTTTTCTGCTTGAGCCATTTAGACCTTCTCCACTTTTTCTTTCCTGTGATTTTTTTCTTCCAGTTTTTTTTATTATTATTTTCTTTAGATTCCTTTAGCTTCTTTTGTATCTAATACACAAGCATATGAAAGATATTTTTTTAATAGCTACTCCTTTGATAGCTGTTTTAAATTCTTTTTAATTTTATTTTAATTATGAGCTTTTTACCGGTGTAACATTACTTTTGGCACACACCTAATCATCACCAAAATAGTTAAGAGATAGCAAAGAAGGGATAATTTAATTTGATAGGTGCTCCGAATAGCAGGTATGCCGAATATCAAAATATTTTATAACACCGATTAATGTTTTCCGAGCCTGAATTGCAAATTCGGCATCTCAGTTCAAAGAAGTTTTCATTTCCTGTTCATTAAAGTTTCCGTTTCAATGAAGCAAAAATATCAGCACTTTTAAACCTCAAAGTATTCCTTCGCATTACAATTACAGTACATATTTTGTCTCTAAAACATGCCTCTTACTACACTTTAAAAGCTTTGGTGGTTACATTGATTTAAATAAGTGTAGTCTTAAAATGTATAACTAAATAATTATAAATGCATGTTTAATACATAATTTAATTATTTAATCTATGAAATATAGGAATGTATTAAACTGTTTCGAAAAGTTAACAAAGGATTAAAACTAAATCTGACATATCGATAATTTACAACCAATATATAACGAATTTTTGTAACTGGTCTCTTTCAAACAATATTTAACTTCTTTGAAACATTTTACATTCGAATGGCATTTTCATTTCGATCACATAAATGTTTCCATCTGATTTTAAACAATATAGTGAATTTCTTCTCTTAAATGTATATAAACTTCGGATACAATTCTATTTATTTATTTTTTGAGAAAATTGTTTTCTCGTCTAATATATGAAAGCAACTCTCAGAACTGATTTTTATTTAAAAAATCGATAGAAATTTGAAGTTTAATCGATATTTCAAAGATACTTTTACATTTGATTACTGAATAAATTTAATCAAATAAATTTTCTGAACATTATTATTATGATATATATATTTAATATATATGTTTATAATATATATTAAATATATATATTTATCTTATTATTTGATTTGTATAGTACTATTATGTAAGTTAATTCAACTGAAATCATCATTTGGTTTTTACAATACATTGTAGAGATGTGCAAAAATGGCATGGAATGTGATTATTTAGATCAAATATTAAATCATTGATTATGTGCTCCTTTCAGCATTTCTCTTACTTAGCACAATACTATGCGGCTCGAACTAGGAGAAATTTAAAATCAAATTTGAATATTTTAAAGATTGAAATACCTAGTATATTTGGTTACACTAGAAAGTTTTAAAAAATTAACAAAGCAAGACTTATTTAATTACTAGATCCAGAATATCGAACTTCTTTAATAAGTACTGTAATTCAATAAAAGGCAAATGTTCTTGATTCATATCTGTGCTAATGATAAAAAATGGATATTTAAGTATGCGTGAGTGAGATATATATATATATAATTACTAAAAAAATTAATGTATTCAATGAATCAAATTTTTTGTGAAAAAAGTGAATAAAAAAGTTTTAGTTAGAATTATATATATATATATATATAATTCTAACTAAAACTTTTTTATTCACTTTTTTCACAAAAAATTTGATTCATTGAATACATTAATTTTTTTAGTAATTATATAAAATAACACAACATCATTAAAATGTGGTTTTTAAGCAGTTGTAGAATCAAATATAACCTCAAATGAATATTAATGAAAGAACTTGAGGACTTGATAAAAATATATAAACCATCGGGGTGGTCTTCCCGAAATTTCATCAGATACTCTTAAATAAAAGTTCTTATCCTTTTCTCCCGCTTAAATTTGTGGTAGCGAATGGCACTGAGCAAATATTCCGAAATATACATATCTGACGAGAATTTGGCATTTTTACTGAATCTATCGCGAAAATATGTATTTTGGATGCCTTTTTATCAACCGATTGATATCAAAATTTGACATAAAATTATAGTTATTATCACGAGATAACATATCGAATTTCGTTAATTCAAATTGCGTTTATGAGTAAATTGCGTTTATGAGTAAATTGCGTTTACATGCATAAAAGTACAGATAAGTAGAAAGTCATTTGGTGGATTTAATTCAAAATTTGAGAAGCATCTATAATTTAGATGCTAAATCTCTGCACCAAATTTCATCTACCTAGTTCTTTGAATTTTATAACTATCTATTTCATTTGTATGCGAACAACCACCCAGACAGGCATATCATGAAAGGAATCTATTTAAAATTTGATAGAAGTATACAAAATGTGTTGCAATTCCGTAAACCAAACTTCTTTCGTTCAGTTCAAAGTGTTTTCGAATTATCATGTTCACAGATAGATGGATAGACATAATGCTAAAGATGTGCTTTTCAGATTTACAGAGGTCTGAAATGTGAAGATTAATCAAAATCTGGTGTTCGATTTTTTTTTTTTTTTTTTTTTTGAAGATTACACTACACGACTCTATACTACATATATAACATAATTGAAATAATGTATGAACCACCTTTGGTAGTTGGTGACTGCTTAAACATTGCTTAGCATTTAAATGTATTCACTATCAAATTCTATCTATAAAATTAATTTAACTTTAAATAGTTTTAAATTATTTTTTGCTATTAATTTTCAATACTGAAAAGCTATAAATATCATATTTTGAACAATTTACTTTAACGTTAAAACCAAGTGTGTATTTAAAACGATAAAAAAAAAATGCGATTGCAAACCAAACATTAGTGTTACTTCTAAAAATATATTTTTTGAGTATTTTGTAGTTGCATAAAAAGATTGTTATGAAAGAGAGCAATGCTTTGTTATTTCACACTGTTTCTTCAAGATGGGACCAAGCTACCACCTTTTGATCCAGCATGTTTTATTCCATTGCATTATTTTTTTAATATGTATTCAATACTAGCCACCTTTGATGACTGGACCAATTTATTCATCTGGAATATTGAGTTTCCTGGTTGCTGAGCTATTAATATAGACAGCACTTATTTACAATTTTACCATGTCATTTGATAAGAATTATTAATTTAATGGAATTTATCTTCGATCAGTGACAAATTAAATACAAATTAAAGTGATTACATATTACAAAATGAAAAATTAAGTAAAAATCATATTTTGGAGTTAATACACAAAACCAACAATTTTTTTATCTTAATGTTAACATTAACAAAAGCACGTGTTTAAGTGATTTGTAGGAGCAATGAAATTAGATTGAATTTCATCATAACAAAAAACTTTATTGTAATTTTTTGAATCAAGTTAAATTTTGAGAATTTATTAAAATTAGAGTAAAAAACTGTACGAAAATGAAATTTATATAATTAAAAAGAGAGATTTTAATTTTAATACAAAGTAAAAATCATTTCTGTAAGATTATATTTTCAGAAGATATAGCTGAAACATAATAAGCGCCTGCTTGATTTTTAATTGAAATATTTAATTAATTTTAAGACTAAAAATGTGAGTGACCTTCCTCTTGTTTTGAAGAGCACATGTACCACAAACTCCATATTTGTATAAATGAATATATTCAAGATACAAACAAAACATTCAGTAAACATTCTTTTTTGTATAGATTAGATATGCCGCAATTATTTTATTTCTGTAGTATCCAGACATATAACTAACTCGCAATATTCATGGATACATCTCATTCTTCTTATGTTGGTTTTATTTTAAGTTTTAATTATTTTTTACAGATTACATTGCTTGCACGAAAAATTGCTAACCGTTGAATATTAAATATTTAAATAGTTTTGAACAACAATTTGTTTTAGATTCAATCCGATATTTAAAAGAATATAAATAGCATGAATTAAAACCTACCATCACATTATTTTTTATTTTATATTTTAATCTTCTTTCAAAAAAAATAAAAAACTATAAATACATTTATGCAGCGTATAACAAATATTCTCAATACATTCATAAAATGCGATATCCATAATTGCGCATATTATTTGATTTACGTATCATAAAAAAATGCGCACACTTTTCTGACGCGTGACTTAACCTTAAAATCGTCTTTTATTACTAGTTTGATATTTTGGTTAAGAGGCTTATAAAAGTGATATTTTTGTATGCTTCATTTTATGGCATTTTACAAACGCAATCTATTAAGAAACTTTGACCAAGCAAGAATTCTTATTAATTTTTTAATAAAATAATAATTTTCATGTATTACAACTAATGCTTTAATAATCAGTCTTTTAAGTTACATTACCCCAGTTTTAAATTCTATAATTATAGCATTTCTTTAGCATTTCCTTCAAATATTCATACAAAGCCGAATTCTAGAAATTTCACCTGATGATTAAGAGTCTTAATTTGTCGTTTAAATCGCAAGGAAATCCCCAAACTGCTTTAAAAAATGTAAGTCGGTTATTCAATGTTTATAGTGAATTCCTACTAAGAAGCTGTTTTCTGCATTTTAATTGCTGACTTCAATAAATACCCACTAACTATTATTTGGTTATTTCTATTTAAGATAAGAATAAACAAGATTTTAACCAATTAAAAGGATAAATTAAATTTTCTATTTGCAAAAGCATGTATTAGTGCTGCAATCATTTCATTTGATATGTTTATGGTGCAGCACAGATACACCGCATTCACTTAAGTTCGAAATTTTTTGTGTTGTTTTTTTTTTACATTAAGAGTAATTTTTAAAACCTCTGATGCTCAGAGCATTTCCTTTCGCCGTGTAAATGCTGGTCATGTAAACTGACTCTTAGAACTTTGTAGATTTGTCTTTCTCTTAATAATCAAAAACCTTTCTCTAAATAACAAATAACTTTAAATCTGTTAAAAACCTAAAATAAGAAAACGCGTAAATATTTCTTATAAACCATCCCTGGTCTCTCTTTCCTCTTAGAACTTTGACTCTTAGAACTTTGTAGATTTGTCTTTCTCTTAATAATCAAAAACCTTTCTCTAAATAACAAATAACTTTAAATCTGTTAAAAACCTAAAATAAGAAAACGCGTAAATATTTCTTATAAACCATCCCTGGTCTCTCTTTCCTGATTCTTTTTTTTTATTTATCTTAAAGAATTTAGAGTAAAACAAAGCATAGAATAGCCATCTAATCATTGGTCATTTGCCAATATGTAAACCGTTAGAGATAGACGTATACTTGCAAAAGAAAAAAAGGATTTAAGTAACATAAAGAATTATATTTTATGTTATTTAAATCAATAAAGAAATTGGTCAAAAAACTTATACAGTTCCCCGTCCTATTAATAATATTTAGTTGAATACTTTTAATACATTAGCATATTAAATCAAGAAAATTCCACTCGCCTGCAATTTAAACCAATATAGTTATGAAACTTTGAATTTCATAATTTAAGCTAGTTAATGGCCGCTTCGAACAAACGCCTTCTGTTGATTGACGGATCTTCCTTGATATCGTCATTAAAATGGTCTTAAATCGTCCAAAATATTGATATATTCACAACTCAGTCAGTTTTAGCCGTTGAAGAATTGGACTTCTTTTGCGGAAATGTTTTATGTGCTATATATAGATAATAGGATAGAATTCTATAAAAGTTTTGGCGCTTTGTAATTTTTTCAACAGTGCATTTATAGACTAAAAAACTTTAAAGCATGTTTCCTACTGGAATTGCATTCTCTCTCTAACGTCTTAGCATTTAGCTAAGTATCACGCTGATACGCAGAAGTATAAAAACGATATCGAATAAAAGTTCTTTTTTTTTTTACATTTATGTCGATATTTCCTTTCTGGGCCATCTTCAAACTCGACTGGATAGACTAGGTCTGAGTGAATTTAGAATAAATGAATGACCATTTATGTAACAAGACTCTAATATTAAAAACGATCTTAAAAATATGTTTCACTTTATCATGGTAGCTCTAAATAATTGATTTCATAGAAATCGATGATAATGAGTATGCAGCATCAATCTGTCAAATTTTTATGTCAGTCAATAATTTCTTTTCAGTTGAGAATAGTGATAAGAAACATTCTGATGCTTAATTAATTTAATTTCTTACGAATTCGCATTTTTAAATTTTGATACAAAACTTTAAATCAAACTATTTTTTCTCTGCAGGAGGATATCTTTCATTCTTATCCTTGCTTATTTGGGCATGAGTCCATCAATTGTGTCCTCTGCCACTGACGAATACTTTACTGCAGCAGTATACGAATTTGTCCAGTTATATGATTTCTGTCCTGAAAATCGACAAGAAGCTGATGCCATTGTACAAAAGAATCTGGAAGCCTTTATAAGAGCTGCCAATATTGCAAGTGAAAAAGTAAGTTAAATAATCAGCTTTCATCATAAAATCATAACTAAAACCAATTTTTGCATTATTTAACATTCAGCATTATTTAATTATCTTCCGTAATAAAACTTCGATAAATAGTGCTCATCAAGATATTTCCTTTAGGATATTCCCTAAATTGTTTTATTGCTATCCCTTGTCACCACTAATAAGTTTTTTCGTCTTATCTGAAATTACTACAAACTATAAAATAGTAAATATACCTCAAAATTCCTGAATATTCTCTTTTCAAATTTCTAGATAAGAATGTCATTTATAATTATGATTTTTGTTATAAATCATATAATTAAACATTTTTCTATTGACATTCGTAAAAATTCTTTAAATATTATCGAATTTCCTTTTTACATTGTCCTGTCTGTCATTGTTTTGGATTCACAATTTTTGCATTTTTTTGGCATTGATTTCAATAATAATCATCCGAATACGAGAGAAATATTTCCAAACTTTCTCGTGCATTCTATATTTAAATGTGTAATTCTTCCATATAAAATTTTGGACCTTGAATAAAGTCATGAACGTACGTGTACTCAGAATTTTCTTTTCAAAGTTTCATACATAAGCGTTCTATGCTTTGTAGTTAAAAAAAAACAAAAAACGAGTATGATACATGTGGATACTTTTTTTTCGACAGAATTAAACCAAAATTTGGCACACAAAATTTTGGCAGCAAATTGTATGATGCCAATTGATGTCAAATTGCATTTATGAAAATTGTTGAGTTTTTTGATTAATACATTTTCATATGGGCAGATTATCAACTTTTTGACGGATTTGATTTAAAATTTGGTTAAGATCCTCTCTGTAAACGCTCAAAGTTTGTAACAAATTTTATTTACCTAAATAGTAACGCTTTTGAATTATTAATTATTAATTTCAATTATTTAAATATTTGATGAAATAATGAAAGCAATTTGAATTTCAGAGCAACAACGTAATCTATTATTGGAAATTAAGCAAAAGAATATTTTAAATAATTGCCAAAATTCAAGAAATATTTGAACGACTATTAAATTGATATCATTAAAAAAATATCTTTTTAAAATTTGAAATGCTGTAAAATTTATTTTTGTATAGCAGTATTCTCGAAAATTATCACGAAAAAACGTCAAAATTTTACATAATTTTAATTAATTTAAATTCTAATTAAAATTTCAAAAAACATGATGTGAGGAATATATGGGCCAAATTTGGTAGCTGTAAATCAAATAGTTAACCTGTAGGACATCAACACACAGACACATAATCATCTTCATTTAGTAGTAAAAATTACAATGCTCACTCAATGCCTAAATCAATGCGAGGAAATATAAAAGAATTAAACCGATAGCTATCATTATTTTGATGTGGTAATGATACATGACGTCAAATTCAAGAAAGAAACGTCAGAGAGTAACAACAAGTTATTTTATATTTAACTATGACGTCGTTTCTTTTCTTTCTACAGAACCACACTGAATTTTAGAAGTAGACTCCAGGGGTGCATTTGACTTGAATCTCGTAACAGAATGCATTAACTTCATTAAGAAGATTCATATTAGTTTAAAATCTTTAATAACCATTAAAATTTTTGCACTGATTTTGAGTGCAATATATCTTAGAAAAACTCCGTAATTAATATATTCGTAATTACTAACTTATTTATAAGGAATGAAATAAAAATTGACGAAATCGAACCAGAGTTAGAGCTGAGTAACTGATTATTTTGTTATTCGCTTTAAACATATTGATATCTTTATTTGAAAAACCAAAATGTAATCTCTGTTGTTACTATCCAGGGTAATTAATTATTTTAAATAAACATCCTCATATAATTGGTAACCAACAATAATTTTGTTGAATTCATATTCCTCGTTGTAAATTGTATCCAAGAGTTTATAATTTGCATTATGAAAAAGAATAATTTTTAATTCATTTCAGAACAGACAAGTTGCAATTCTACTATTAATTTTGGAAAAATTGCAACATTAGCTTTTTTTGCAAAGCGAATGCATTTTGAATATGTATTTTGGAGTTTCCATGATCTGGACCAAATAATTCACGAATCTCTATAAAATTCTGTATATGCAATTCTAGCATAGTAAAAAGAATGAATGCATCACAAGTCGAAATATCTTGGATTTAATTTCTCTTACTGATTAGTTCCAAACCTCTAGTCATTTCATTTTCTTATTTGTGAATGGAATCCATCTAAATATGATTTTAATTTAAGTTTTCTTGAAGTAGAGTAGACTTTTAAAAAAAATCTCGAGGTTTAAGAGAAACCATTAAATTAAATGTTAACATCAAAAGAGACAAATACCATTTATTAAGAGAATCGATTATAATATTTCTGCTATTTCAACTATTGTTGTATCATGAGATATTAAATTGGGTTACAGATGTTTGAATGATTGAACATAACATAGTAAGAGGGCTTTCACCATTACTATTTTCCCCACTGGTAACATGTTCCCTTTGATCTTGGGTTTTCTCGCCCTGTGCATTGTAAATTTTTTAATAATAATTTAATTAAATTTTTTTCTATATATACCAGAAGTCTCTCTTGATTCTCGATTCCGGGAATTTTCAACTACGAAAAATTACTCTTTGAGTCATTGAATATCTATTATCTTCTAGCAACATTATACAATCTGTCTTCTTTTTTAATTTAAAAAAAAAAATTAAGTATTTCCTGATTGCTACCCAAGTAAATACTACTAAAACTGAAAATATGAAAGTTTTTTTTTCATGTGCATCTTCAAGATTATACTTAATTTCTTCAACAATAAGCAATAAAAACATGATTAAATAATTTTACCTTATCGAATGGGATAAATTATTAAGAATTTAGCTTGAATATATGCACATTAAAGAATCTTGATGAATTTCTAAAAATAAGAAAATAAAGGAAAATAATAGTGCTTTTAATTAGTGAATCTTTTCCAATCGAATAATTTGTTACATTTTGAAAGAAATTGCCATTAATTTCATTAATTTATCAGTGTGGCTTTTCATATTTGATTCTATTGAAGTAAATAATTATTCAGTTAAATCTTTACATTTTTAAATATAATTATTGTTATCAAATAAATAACATTAGTATACAGCTTATACAGGCAAACTAAGGATTCTCATAATGTAATTTCTGTTGTCTTATATCAAGACAAATAATTTAGAAAAAACCAGAATATCTAACAATTCTGTTGCATCAGAACTTTCAAGCATCAATCGTTTCTGTTGCTTTTAAATCTTATGAAAACAAAATACGTGTGAATTTGTATAGTTACATTTTATATATTTGTTTTCGAAGGATGTAAAATATAAATGTATAGCTACATTTTACATAATTCTTTCTTTTTTCGAAGGATGCTGATTTGATTGCCTTCCCAGAATATGGAATCTTTCCGGAATGCGACCGAGAAACAACAAAAATGTTTCTTGAAGTCGTACCTGATCCGCATAAAGAACGAATTATTCCATGCGACAATCCTGTATACGATAATATGCCACAGATGCGCACTCTCAGTTGCATAGCAAAAAATCATTCAATGTATGTCCAAGCCAATACAGGTGATATACAGCCATGCGATCACACTAATGGGACTCAATGTCCAGCAGATGGTCATTTACAGATGAACACTAATGTAATTTTTGATAGAGAAGGTGCTGTGATTGGACGTTACCACAAGGAACATTTGTGGGGTGAGGAAGGCATGGATGTGGCGGTTAAAAGACAAAATCCCATTTTCAAAACTGACTTTGGGACTTTCGCTACTTTTGTATGCTTTGACGTTGTATTAGCGAGAATCATCGAAGTCATAGAAGAACCTGAAGTGGATGGTGTAGTCTTTTCCACCATGTGGGAAAACTCCGCTCCCTTATTCCAATCCGTGCAATACTTTCAATCATGGGCAATGGGGAACAACAAATCTCTCATTGCAGCTGACATCAATCTGGCTGGACAGCTCGCGGTAGGAAGTGGTATATTCCATGGCGAAGAAGGAGCTCTAGCTTATACTTTTGATCCGGATGGAATTTCTAAATTAGTCGTAGCTAGAGTGCCAAAGAGAGGTAAAAAACTAACACATCCTAAAGCAAGTATAACAGCTATCACTGAGAATGGAACTTATGCTTGGACAGATGACGGAGAAGAAGTACCTTACATGACAACTAAGAGCCTGCAATTCCACTTGCCGGATGACCTGCATACAAATCGTTATCATCAGTCTGACTTTGTAAACTACACTCTAGTTCAGCTAACCAAACATAAAGACACTTTGACAGCTTGCAACAATGGATTGTGCTGTATCCTTGATTATGAGATTCACCATCTTAATGAGACGTTTTACTTTGCAGTCTACAATGGTACACAAGGCTCTTTCCCGCCTCTCTATTGGTGTGAAGAAGACTGTGCGTTAGTAAGATGCGACCCAACAAATGATAAACCGTGCTCTGATTTTCCTTTGTTGACAGATAATCTGTTCCATCATGTCGGCATGTATGCTAATTTCTCAACGCCATTCGTCTATCCGTCTGTTGTCAGCAATCGCATGAGATTAGTGCCTCGAAAAGAATGGCATTACAGTGTAGAGCCCAGCGATGATGGCTATGATTCTAAGTTACGTTATCATAGCAGAAAAGGAGAAAATATACTTGCTGTTGGTTTGAAAGGTCGTTGCTATGAAAGAGATCCTCCCCTGAGTTTCTTTTAGAAGTGAATTTAAGTGCAGGGATTATAAATTTAAGGAAATTCTGCAATTGTTATTGATTTTTAAACGCCTTTTTTCTACTTTTGAATGAATTTTAAACCTCAAAGTAATGTCTTTCAATGATTGATGAAGCTTTGATCTCATTAAAGCTTGTTTCCAGACACATTCATTAAAAACTTTAACAAACCATTAAATAAATAATATGCGATTTTTGATAAAATTTGGCGTATCGAAATGAAACTTGCTGCATCAAAGAAATAAAATTGATCTTGAATAACTTTCATATATATAAACTCGGGTTCCTTCATCTTTTCAGTGCAAACAACTTCATAAATTAATGTAATTATTTTTCACTTTGTTTTTATGCATCTACATACTTTCCTACATTATGAACAAAGTACTTTTTTATTTGTTTGTTGTGTACAATTAATCATAAAGATCGCGATATCCTATCGTTCTTTTCAAAAAATATATGAAAAGAACAGCTTTTCTTAGAAATGTACAGGAAACTTTTTAATGACTTTGAAAATCACAAGAATGTGCAATTTACAGCAATGTATATCAGAAGAATATGTCATAAAATGTTGTTATTGTTTTCTTACTGTAAATAATTTCAACTTAATTTTTAGACTTTAGGAATCTGTTATTTAAATATATATTTTTTTTTAATCGAGCTGTCCTCTCTTCGATTATTTGTAAATAGTAGTCGCACAGATTTAAAACTTCATTCTGAAAGACAAAACCACCTTTTATTAATAAAAAAATATACTTTTACAAATCCATATATTATTGTAAAAAATTGTAAATAAATACTTTTAAAATAAAAAAAAAGCACATTGAACATCATTTCAATAATATTATTGTCAACAACAATTAATATATTTTGTGTCTAGAAATATTTTTTTAGAAAAAAAATTAGGAAAATTAGAGAAAAAAAAATAGTTTGATGGTGATATTAATTCATGCTCACAGGATATAAGCCAATTTATGCCATTCATTATGATTTTGAAATCCAAACCATATCTCGTAAGCGAGAAATTAAAGGTAATCTTCAGTACAGTATAAAATAAAGTACAATTTCACGTTAGATGGCATACTATTACGTTTGTCATCATCGTGTCAAGTCACATAAATTGAAATCAGCAGCCATTATTCAAAATATTTTTTTTTAATTTTTAGATGATATTAAAACTGTTTTTAAAGGATAACATATTACGAAATTATCGCCTAAAGACAACACAGTTACTTTAAAAAAATACAGTATCTTCCAAACATCAGAAAAGATCATTTCAGATGCTTCAAAATATTTTTATAGCTGCCATTTCAGAATATTTATATCAAAACACACGATTACAAAGCATGGTCTTTTTTGAACACGCGTTTCAAATAGTATACTGACCACTCACGAAAAGAAAATACTTTAGATTTTTAGCCCCTTAAAGTTGATTATTTCAAGAGCGTGGCTTCTGTTGGATATATTTTCTCCCAAATGTCACGAATATATGCTTGCTCTTGTAGCTACCGATTGAGACGTCTATGGGACACCAGTTTGGAGCTTCTTATTAGAATTCTTTTTCTATCGGCTGTTGAAGTTTTAAATTATTTAAATTACTTTATTCATAATTCATAAATTTAATCTGATTTTTTTATTTGTTGATTATAATTATCCTTTATTAATTGTAATTTGTCTATTATTAATTGTGCCTTATTAATTTTATTTTTTATACATATAAATTTAATTTTTTATGATTTTTTTTATGCAGTTAAGCTTAAGTAGAAAAACTGCGCTGACTCTGAACAGCCATGTTCTTTGTGAAACGTAGGGCAAAACAAATCACACTGTTCCATGCAGCCATCGTTAAAAGATTAAGCTAACAAAACACCGCCACCGCTTAGAAAGAAAATCTGAACATATCTCTCTCATATACTTTCCAAAAACATCATAATCATGACTGAATATCAATATTTCTCTTTCTCAATATATCCTATATCAAGCTCTTTCGAAAAGAATCGGAATCCTGACTGAAGATTAATATTGCTCTTTCTCACATATTTATCTCATACATTTACCAAAAACATCATTATCACCACTGAATTATATTAACCACCTTACAACTCTTAAATAAATGTATTTTGTCTATGAATGGATTATGCCGCATGGTAAAAGATTCCAATGCTAATAGCTGTTCTTCAAAAGATAGGGAAATGAAAATCTGCTTTCACTGAGTGATATTTGTTAAAAATATTGAATTAAAATAAAACTTAAGTTTCTGGCACATTAAAAGTATCATAAACTTAAATGCTAAATCTCTTTAATATATCAGTATTGAATGATTTGCTAGTATCAGCTAGAATTTTTTTTCGTAAAGTTAACATCAGGGAGATACTAACACAATGGTTAAATAAAGGAGGAAGATATTTCGAACAGTCTGCTAGAACATTAATTGTTCATGCAAATTATAATTAAACTTTTTTTAAATTTCCTCAACGTATAAAATATATATTCAGTAATTTCTGCTGAAAGAATTATGTTATCTAAAATAAGAATTTACAAAAAAATTACAAAAAAAAATCTTTATTTCTGCTAATTCTTTAAACACTTAAACATAATTTCCCTGCCAAATGGTGTCTTATCAACGCATAAATAAGTAATGCCACAAAAAATATTCAAATTATATTCGCAAACAATAAATATACATTTTTTTTGCATTATAAAAATATTAAAAGTATTCTCCAAAAACAATCTATGTGCATAAAACGCCTATGTGGATGCAAAATCATGCCGAATTTGTTAGTCGTCATTTGGCAACAGCTTGTACGTTCGAACTGTTTACGTGCTTGTCTCGATGTTCGATATTTTTTATTTATTTATTTATTATTAGTTGAGTCATTCGAAAAAAATGCTTAAAATAGAGCAGTTTTGATTAAAAATAGAATTTCGAAAATGAGAAACTAGGATCGATTAACATGTTGAAGAATCTGTCATAAAAAGATCAATCGAGGTAAAATCCTAGTTTAATGTGCCTCGTACATCGACAAGGATGCCAATAGTGCCGAGTCTCCAATCAAGATGGCGGATCAGAAAACAATCCAGTGAAACAATTACGGTTAACTATTATTTTCATTAAAATGATAAGCTGTATTATTTAAGAAGATTATTGTTTTATGTAAGAAGATTTCTTTTTAAACTTTTAAGAATATTGCTAAATATCCTTAAAAATTCTGAAATTAAGAAAATTTTTCAATTCTTTTTGTTTGCGATTTAGACAATAAAATGAAAGCACAAGATGCTTTTGACATCTAAAAAAACACCGGGCAAAATTTTTTTAAACTAAATCCTACGACTTCGTTAGCAGCGGTAAATGGAGCCTAGTAGCTTTGTTAACACATTGAACACAAATATTCGTAGGATAACAGAAACGACGTTTTTCAGAAAAAATTTAAGGAATTAATGCACTTACTTCATTTAATTAATCGCTCATCTGGGGAAAGAACGCTTTAGTTATTTCCTTTAAAAAATGGCGCACTTTCATGTGATATTGAAGTCCATAATGATTATCAAGAGAGAGAACCGTTAATTCAAGAAAAGAATTTTAAAAAAGTGGAAAGAATTTCGTTGCAGAATAGAAAAAAATTCCGTTATGTAATAATCAGATTACAAACACTTTATATTAATAACGCAAACGATTTCAAAAAGCTCGTGAAGATGTTTTTAATTAAAAATAAAATAAATTCATTTATTAAGAATTGTCAACTAAAAAATGTTCTCTTGATCCCTTGAAAAATATCATTAAAATGTTTTTTTTTAATATTTTTTCTTAAAATAATTTTAATTATGCAAAATTAAATATATATTTTAATTAAATTCTTTACATCCGAAATTAAATAGTAATTTTTTTTTATTTTCATTTCTGAGAAAATTCCTAAAAACATATTTTTAATTAAAACTAATTAATTCAGTAAGAAATACAAAAGAATATATATCATATGTTCGTAATTCACATTAAAAATAGCACTAGAATGTTTTATTAGCAATAATATAAAACTAATACGGTATCATTAAACTAATAGTGTATCTTTTTTTTTGTAATAAAATGTAATTCATTCAAGTTGATCGATACGACTAAATTAATCATTAATACTCGCCATCTTCAAAGATTATTCCAATTTTATTAACTTCAGGTTCACCAATTTTGGTAAAATTTATCTTATCAAGACAGGAAAAAAGAAGTAGATTCAATTTTGATGTTTAAACATATTAAAATTATATACTTTTGTTTTATAACATTTACACACATACTACATATTTACATATTGTGTGTCACATATAGAAGTATAGAAGTACAGAATCGCCCACTTATTTGGAGCGCTACAGGAAATGTGGCAACTCCAGAAGGAAAAAAACTCCACGATGAGAGAGCGAGCCATGTTGGCGATTTTGAAAATTGCGCTAAGCAGTGATCACTTCTGTACTTTCCCTGAAAAAATAATAATATTTAATATTCACGCACTTTAAAATAATTTAAATTTACTTTTAGTAATGAATGTATTTATAATTTCTTATTAATAGCAGAAATATATAACTATATGGTGAGCGAGTGAAGCGAACTAGGATCAAGTAGTGATCCCAAAACAATCACAACGTGATTTTTGGGGGCAGGGGGTGAGTGGTTGGTAAATGAAGTGAGCAGAAAAGTAACACCTTAGTTATCTTTGCCTGATTAGTTAATTCATTAGAAGGAAAATTTTTTCAATAAGTACAAAAAAAAAACCAGAAAGATTATTAAAATGACAAAGGAAAAAATTCTTGGAAAATTAGACAAAAGAAAACAAATTAGATCAGAAAGAAAAAATATGAAAAAGAGTGGATGATTGCCGCTTTCCTATTTTCTTTTTGTTCTGAGATAAGTTAGCTTTTGCAGTCCCGGTAAAAGCATAGCAATGCCGTTCTTCACTATTTACTCTTCGTTTTAGAAGCTCGAGATTGTTCATTTTGGGCAGATTATATGCAGTAAGACTAGGACATTTTGGAATTCTTCGTTCCTTTAAAGGCGTTTTCTTTTTCATTTTCGGTTTCGTTTATAAGTTTAAACAGAGATGTGAATTTTTAAGCATAAAAATTATTTCTATTACTTCGTAATGTTCTTAAAGAAATTCAAAATGAATCTGAAATGAAAGAAAAAAAAATAAATTTCTTTTATACAACATTTCACGGAAAAGAAGTCGCATTAGGTTTTGTATATTAATTAATAAAAATTTTGAGGGATTAAAAACAAAACAATGGCTTTGAAGTTTTTTAATAAAAAGTTAGATTCATAAGATATTTGGAAATTATTTTGTACAAATGGAATGCTTTGAAATGCTATATTCTAAACTTATAGTTGATAAAAATGTCTTAAAAATATTTCATAACGAAATTAAAATTTATAATGTAAGGATTTAAAATGAGACAATTTCGTACCGATTTTAAAAAACTGTATACCTGAAACAGAATTACTGAGCCAAATATCAAATTTTCTGAATATTTTTTATTGAGAATTGCGCTTCTAAATGAAAGAGAAAGGGAGGGGAGAATTTACCTGAAAATTGATTAATATCTTCTCAACATGAAATTAATAATAATGGACACTGCTACTCTAAAAAAAAGTAAAGGTAATCGATTTTGTTTGGTCCTAAGTCAATTCTTTAACCATTATAGATTCTAGACTTTAACTATTATCAAGTCTTTAACTATTATATATATAGCTATTTCATTCTAAGAATTTGTTATTGATTGAGAACATTTGGTTCTCAATCAATAACAAATCTCCACAAGTTCAGAGATTTAGTGCCAAAAGCCAAAATTTCGAAGTTTTGTCAAATATTAAAAAAGTGTATGTATATATATATTTTCATTTAATACATATATATATTATAATTTGAATCAGAAATATTAATTTAATTACGACTAGCCTTTTATTTGTGCACGCATGTTTGTGTAATTCTTAGTTTTCTTATGTGTACAAACATTCGCACAAAATTATTGTTTCCATATCAGATAGCTTTGGAGAAAAGTTGAAATTAATTTTTAAATTAAATGAATTTCATTTTTAGAGAATTGATGCCTTCTTAAATGACATAGAAAAAAAAACATTTTTTTATACATTTTCTTCAAAACATGCCAATTTTTCTTTAAGATTTAAAATGTGAAAACATTAGAAAAGTATTATTTCAAATGAAATTTCAACCAGATACTTTCCCCTCTGTTTTTCGAAGTTGTTAAGTATGAAACAACGTGTTCAAAATGCTTACTGATTGAAATTGGCGCGTGGGTAAAAGGTTTACAGAAAATCAGCAGATGTTTTGTGCTTGTGAAATCTGTCCTTTATTCGCCCTCTTCCTGAGTTTACTCGGCCTTTTACCACCTTTTATGATTCGAATTCCAGAAAAAAAAAACACTATCTGAAAAAGAGGATCAGTATCTTTCATTTAAATAGGCACTAAACACATGTAGAGACTTGAATATGTTTTTTCTTCATCACTCTTTCTGATATTTGCAGTTTTATTTTGTTTTCGGCTTCGTACATCTTTTTCTCTTAAATAAAAAATTGTAATCAGAATAATTTTATTTTTTTGTTCATCAAATTTTATAGTGAAATTTTTTAAAGAAACTCTTTAGAAAACCGCTGGCTAATATATTTGATTCACTAATCTTGATTCCGATTATTGTTAGGGATGACGAATATTTTAAGAGCGGTTATTGCGTAACCAATATCAAAAAGTCACAAATACAAGTGATCAATACTTTTCAAAGAGGGGTGTGATTCAAATCCTTGATACGATCTTACTGGTGATATTTCGATTATAGGTTTTGGATCACGATAGAAAGTAACAATCGATACGATATCACTGAAATTTGCCTGAGAGGTGACTACACTGGAAAGTAACAATCGATACGATCTGTCCAATGGAAGCTCTCAAAAGAAATCTGTGATTGGATTGAAAAGTGAACGGACCGGTTATTGGAATTATCGTATCGTATCATTGAATTGCATATCACTGAAATTTATCGGAGCGGTGATTTCACCGGAAAGTGCGAAGCTTCACTGGAAAGTGCGAAGTCACCGCTCCAATTTACGGAAGTGACCGATATTCGTATTTGATGATGCACTATTCCATACAGAGCATTTTTAATTGGTCGTGACATTGATTACATGTATTCTGTTTACTGCTGGCGCATCTAACTAAAGTAAACATTTTAAAGAAATGACATATATTTTTAACTCACCTTTTCCAGAAAATGGTTCACTCTAATAAATAAATTAAATAAATAGTTTTGAGAAAAAAAATAAAATTTAAAAAGTAAGCTGAAACAGATTAATTAATTCAATCACACGTTACTTAAATTAGTAAATTAAGTATTAATTACAATTAATAAATTTAATATTAAGTAATAATTTTTAATTAATAATATGATTGAAATAACAGATATTTGGAACGCATATTTAAAAATAACAATAGCAATATTATTTGTTATTCAAAAAATCGTGGATTATGCATCTCTAATTATTGTAGATTTAAATTTAAAATGTTCTTAAAATATAACTTAGCTGAATAAATGTAAAACAATTAATATATAAAAAAAATTTAAGTCATTTCCTACTTTCGCAAGAATGGAACTCGCATTCTTCACCTTCACGTGAAAAAAAATGAAATTCTTGCACTTTACCGATTGAGCTACTGCCTGTTGAATTCAACTTTCATTACAAACTGCTAAAATCTATTTAAAGTATTAAACATTAATTAAATTCAATAATTAATAATAGATATTTGAAAAAATTGCATCAAGTGCCATGCACTAAAAGTTTTAAAAATTGTATTTGAACTTGAGTGGATGAATAAAAAGTATTTTATTAATGATTAAAAATTTGAACAAGATATATAAATATATATAGGGAGAGTGTGAACTAATAGTAGGAATTGAAAAATAAAACTAAAATGCAAGATCGCTGGAGACTATACGATTTTATTATTATTATTATTCATCGAATTAATGTATCATTGAATCGCAATCACTGAAATTGAAGTATTCACAAGAAAGCGCTCGTAAGTGTGAAGTCACCGCTCCGCTTAATGGAGCTGTGACTTGACAATGCTCTATCCCATAACGATTATCTAATAGCATGTAACATGACCTTCTAATGGTATTCATTCTGTTCATTCTGCAGGCGCCATCTATTGGCGAAATATAGAATTAAAGGGAAAATTTTTAAGAAATGACATTCTTTTTTAATTCAACTTTTTCAGAAAATGGTTCATTCTAATAAATAAATTAAATAAATAGATTTGAAAAAAGTCAAAATTAAAACGTAAGCTGAAATAGATAAATTAAATCTATCGCACGTTACTTAAATTAGCAAATTAAGTATTATTTACAATCAATAAATTTTATTTTTGATACTAATTAATAATTTTTAATTAACAGTACGATTGAAATAACAGATATTTGAAACAAGTATTTAAAAATAACAATAGCAAATTTATTTGTTATTCAAAAAATCATGGATTATGCATCTCTAGTGGAAATGTGCAGTAATGAATAGTACAATCGTGTGCTAATAGGGAAGTTATTTAATTATTGTCATATACAAATACAAATGAATGATCACTATGCAAATTATGTTTAAAGTTTAACTTATCGTTAACCATTATGAAATGAGATTGCATGAAAAGAGCCATAAGCTTCAACAAACAAGTCAATAAAAGAAATGATCGGAATAAAGACATTCTTGGGAAACATAACATCCTAACTGAAAATACTTGTTTGTGTTTTATAATTAATTAGTACCCAAACTTTTAAAATTTTCAACGTGTTTTTTTTTTTATTTTTTTTTATTTTTTTACGCTTAATATTACGATTTTGGATAGATTTTATTATTTCTAATGAAATCTGGCAATAACGAATGCGCAAAATTGTTTTGATTTTCGTTTTGTTCAGGCTGGATTTACGATTTTTATTTGTTTTTAATTTTAGAATTTGTATATTAATGTCAAGTTTTGATCTGAAAGAAGTTCTATCGCTATATCAAATATGCTAAATATTTATCAAAAAAATTTTATATGACTTCAAACTAATTTATCTCTATGACAGAGTTAAAGATTTCTTCTTTGAATTTCACTATTTTTGTAATTATTTATCTACTTTCTTTCGTACACGTAAACTTATGATTAGAAAATTTTTCTACATAAGTCTTTCGTGTTAAAATATGTGAAGACAATCAATAGAATATGTGATATTTTATTTCATTTAATCTGTCACAGGCCTTCTGACTGGACTGTTCTAAGTAATAGTTGCTATTGTCAATCTCATCACAAGGTACATTTCTAAAAAAAAATCATTACTTGTAATTAATAATGAAAACTGAGTACCCATGCAAATCAGTTGTTATGTAATGGAATTCTATTTAGTAATGTCATCGGGCTGAAGAACTAAATTTTAACTTCACTTTTATTGGATTTATTTTTAAAAAATCGGTTAAACTAAATGTTTATTTATGGTAAATTTTGTATGAGTAATATTTCTTAGATATCTAATGGTATTCCATTTTCATATTATTGAATTATATGCATTGTATCTTGAAATTTCGAAAGAAAATTATATGCTCTTGTAGAATGACATTTTGGATTCAAATCTTTCATTTCTTAAAAGACATCTCAAATGAAAACAAGAAAATGTAAATGTTTTAAGAAAATTATTGATTTTGCATAAAAGAAATTATTGAAATGAATGTGTTGAATATAAACATGGAGCGGGGGGGGGGTGCAAAGCAACTTAATTCTAACTTATTACTAAGAGACCAGACTTCTCAGATTAATTAGGATAATCACAGTTTTAAACTGTTTGTACTGGTTTGAAAAGTTGTCATATTATTATGACGTTTTTTTTTATTATTATTATTATTATTTGTGAATAGGTAATTGATATTTAAATATATGATTGCCACAGAAATTGATTTCAGTAATTAATTTTTAGAAATTCTGCTGTTTCTTTTTACTATTATTTATTTACTTTTTCAGTGTATAGCATGTTGCATATATAGCATTTTTTTAATTAATTTTCATTTTAAATTTTTTTGGTATTTAAATTTTTTTTAAGTTAATTTCCATCTGGTTTAGATTCATGCTTTGATTACTATCAGTAATAATAAAGAGATCAAAAAAATTTTATTTCAATATAATTATAATTAATTTTTATTGCAAAGTGACTGTATTGGAAATAGTCTACTAAGTATTTTTGAGGCACTGAAAATGCTTCAAGAATTGCCCACAGTTTATAAATCTGAACTTGCCTCCTTGTGGTGCTCCATGAGCCATGCTAAATCTGCTACATAGGTGTAAAGTAGTGTTTTTTTATTCATATGCAAGAGATATTCATTTTCATGATTGCAATATTCATCTAATCGCACTTTTCAAAACAATAGTGGTACATTGTTCCACATGATGAAACATCCACAGAATTAAAAGAGCAAGTACAATCTTTGCAAAATTTAACTTATATACTCCTTTAGGCATAAACATGATACCTAAAACTTATATTTAGTTTAAAGAGTAATACACCACAAATGATTTAAGAGGGTCAAGTTTGTTTTCCCCTCCCCTTGTCTCATTTTGATGCTGAAACAATATTCAGAACATCCTAAGTTGATATTTAAAAAACCACACTTTATTTATTGTGTTTAAAATTAATTATTTCAAAACAGAATCCATATTGAATTTTAATAGTACATGAAAAAATTTATCATAAATGAAAAACACACCAGTTTCTAAACTAAAAATTAGTTAAATAGAGAGCTTCTTACTTATTTTTTTTTATATTGGTGGGATTCTGATGGAAAGCATTGAATAAATTATATTACTACTATTTCTTTAAATCTGAAACTTTTATTATTAGTAATTATAATTGCTTATTACATTTATGTAACTTTGCCTTATTATTATCTCTGTCATTAGCTGTTTAATTGAATAAAAGAAATATAAAACAGCATTTGAGATATAATTTTAAATTATACCTTTCTATTTCAAATTAAATTTTTAAAAAATAATATAATGCAGGTTTATGCATCACATTTTCTAAATTTTAGCTTATAGTGTTTAAATTAACATAGTTGTGATGGATAATTTTCTTTAAAATATGCATTAAAATCTGGATTACATTATTTAAGTTTTAGACTGAAGATACTTGCAAAGCTATTCATTTTCTACAAGTTCTAATGAGTCACAATGGATATCAAAAAGTATAAATTGTTTCTCTTCAATTCATTTCGAATTGCATTACTCTAAAACTTTAATTATTCCATTTAAAAGTGTAAGAATAGTTTACCTAAATGGTTATCCAGAAAATTGGAGGGGGAAAAATCCACACACACACATATATATATATATTAAAATCATTCATTTTGTTTGAATAATATATGTATTCAAAAATAGAAAAAAATTATTCTTTGTCTGGTGTTTTTGTTTTTTTAACAATATCTTATGAAATTTTGACTTTGTTCTTTTTGTTCTGTGTTTTTTATATTTAGATAACATATGTCCAGTTTTATAACCATGAAACTTCTTTCTCTGATTCCAATTTATGTACAGAATGTTTTGTGGTATCATGAAGTTAGAGGAAAAGTATTTTTCATGAATATTGTTTTTCAACCTTTAGCTGTTAAAGCCAAAAATATTTTGTAATTTCAACTACATGTTTATTGGCAACTATTAGTTGATAGAAAGAATAATATTTACAGACATTGTTTATAAAATCGGATTTTCCCCTTCTCTTTTTTATTCAGTATAAACCTTTTCTATTAGAGATAAATCTTTAGATGCTGACTTGATGCATTAGATGAATTAATTATAATACTCCCTTTACTTTTTTATAATGTATTCACATTACCTAAAATTTTTAAAACATGCAATTTTTTTACAGTTAAACAATGGCAATTGCAAGACCTTTAGGAATGGAATTTGACCACAGTTGGCCAGAAAGTGCAGAATGCCTGACATTGGATTTTGGGCCTTTTGAAACAGCACATCGTTGGAGACGTATGCCTGAATGTGATGAATTTGTTGGTGCTAGGTACATACTATTTGTTCCTTTCTTTATATAGTTTTATGTTTTTTATTTAGGAAATGCTATTTTAGATCCAAAATGGACAAGTAACAAGCACATCGAACATATTGTCTCAAAGGAAAGAAAAAGATTAAATATTCTTAAATACATTGCTTGCAAAGACTGGGAAGCTGATGCTGTTACTCTAAGAAATACATATATGATATTTATTAGGCCCATCTTGGAGTTTGGTTTTCCAGTCTATTGTTGTACCTCAAGCCTCTTATTTTTAGAGTACCTCTGTTTTACCTCTTATTTTTAGAAGACAGAAAGGCATTTGTGGTCTGCTCTAAATGCCTAACTCAGCAAGCCTCTGCTGAGCGCATCCTGGACTTTTTGGGACTTTCTAGAGATGACATATACTCCTCTCCCATTCTGGTCCTCGACTTTCTCCGAGTCCGCGGTCTGATGGGCCGTGTCTGACTCGTCAGACAGCTGGAGGGTAAGCCACAACAACAAAAATTTACGAAATGCAACCTAAAAAGTAAATAATGTGTTTTTAATATGATTTTTAGACTTATTGGGTAAGTAAATAATTTTGCATGTTGTATGGTAATTACATTTTTCTCCATTTCACTTCTCTAAATCTAATATATTTAATTTATTTTTTTTTTCTTATTATTTAAATATTTGTATCTAGTGTACATTATATATTAAATATTAGGAAGAAAATTTATATATATATAAAATATCCTTTCAAGTAATCTATAAAACTTCAATTAAACAAATAGCATCAGCATTATCTAAATGATAAAGTAAGTTAAAATACCTAACTGTAATCATTTCTTAGATCACACATTATGAAATTAGCTCTCACATAAGAACTCTTACTTTAGTCATAAATTTCTCATCTTGTCTCATTTCAGTTAACAGAAACATACATTTGGGGGGGAAAAAAAGAAAAAAAAATTTTTCCCCCTGTTTTATAAATGACCCATCATTCTTGATATCTCATAGATGAGCAAATTGCATTTTTAATATTCATTTGTGCAACCTATTTAATTTCTCTTGCAATCAAATGTAAGAAATAATACAAGTTGCATCTTAAAATTACAGGAAAATGTAAATTTAAGCATATTGACAAATATTAGTAATGTTTCTTGGTATATTAACAAATATTAAAAAGGTTTAACATTAATAACAATGTTTCTAGAATTATATATTTTTTTAATGTAATTTCCATTTTTTTTTTAATTGCATGTAATTTTTTAATATAACTTTTCTTCATTAACAAGTCTTCTTTTCTCCTAAATTTGTAAAATGAAATTTACATCTCTTACTATAAATACAAAAATTCCTATAATTACTGTTTTTTCTAGCCTTGATGCAATTAATTTTTTTTAAAGTTTGTTACCAACAATAAAATTTTAATTCATTTTAAAAGATAAGAGCTTTTTACTTTTTAAAAAAAAAACTCATATATTTCTTTTGAATTTGTACCATCATTAATAATATATATTATAGAATAATGTCATAAAAATATACTATGTTAGAAGTAACAAGAATAGAATTATTTTAATTATTGCACTTTTTAATAAAGTAGGAACAATACAAGTATGAGTTTATATTATTTCCTTGATATTTAAATATCTTTTTTTGTGTTATCATTAATGAGACTTTTTTTATTTGTACATACTATTATGTATAATTTATAGGTACTTATAGCTACCATGAAATCACATTTTCAGTAACATAGTATATTTTCATATAGACAATGTAATATTATAAAATAATTATGGAGTTTGGAGTTGTTTTTTATTAGTTTTAAATGATAGGCTTTTTCACTAACAGTTATTTGGAGTGAAATGACAATTGAGTGTAAATTTTTTAGATTGCAGATAAATCTCAAATATCTTTATATTTGAGATTTATCTGCATTTCTCATTTGCTTCTGAAATTTAATTTTTCTTTGTAATTTGTTTTATATGATTTAAATTAGCTTTTTTAAGGCAGTTCTGTAGCAGTAAGTGGAAAAAGGGTTAAAAGATACTTTGAGCATCAGATAGGAAGTGCCCCCAAATCATTATTTTTCATGTATATTTCATTTTTGAAAACTAATGCCAAGGAGGATATAAAAAATAAGTTCTAATGCTCTGGCCTTAGCTTATTCTTTCAATGCCAATGCTTTGAATATAGTTTTCTTTTCAAATAGTTTATTATTGCATTTCTTTTTTACTTGCACTATTATGTAAACCTTTATAGTCTAATTATATGTAGTATGATATATATTTTACATTAAAAATATAGTTTGTCTATTTAAATCAATTTTAATTTTGCTTAATATTTTCCTGATATTTAAAGATAAATTCATTCAATTATTTTTGAATAAAATAGAATTAAAATTGTTATGTGTTATTCATTATAGTATATTTATTGTGATTTGGTATCTAAATTAATTTTTTTTTCTGCTTTTGCAGGAGAAGCAAGCATACAGTCATTGCTTATAAAGATGCAGTATTTGTATTTGGTGGAGACAATGGGTAATTTATAATTTTATTTTTTTCTAATTTGAATGTGATGACATATATTTTTTTAATTTCTTATTATTTATGACATTCTTTTATTTAAATATAAGCCCATATTTGACTGTTATATTTTTCCCTTCTTTTTCTTTTTTATATCAAAATATGTGGAAATAAAAAAAATAATGAGAGCTCATTTTTTATTTAATCATTATTTGCTATTGTATTTTGATGTAACAACTTTTTTTATATTAACGAAGTTACAAAGTTAATTGGTTACAAACTTTTAATACTCTTAAGGTGTTGGAGTTTTATCTGAAAGTACTACATATTTACATACACAGAAAAAAAAATTAGGAAAGTAAAGGGTTTCTTCTAACACCCTTTTCATACTTTTTGAATATATTATTTGAGAATAATATCAATACATTAGTTGAAATAATTCTCTTTGTTATTTGAAATTACGTAAATTCTTTTAATAACATTTTAACAAAGTATATTAATGCTTTTTTTTTTTAAGGTTGCATAATAGTTGTAAGAATTTTGATAAAAAAAAAATCATTATTTTCTGAGGGTGTTTTCATTATTTTTTATTTCATTGTCCAGGAAGCACATGTTGAATGATTTGTTAAGATTTGATGTGAAAGATAATTCTTGGGGCAGGTAAGTTTACTTCTATGTTAATTTACATTATTTGTCTTATAAGTGATTTATGAATTATGCTCTATTACTTCATTATATCAATATTCTTGATTGACTAGTAAAACTTGCCTAAGAATCTGAATCTATCACATCTTAAGAGGTTCAGAATATAAATTCAATATATGAAACATTATTATCACTAGAAATAAAACTATTAACATGAATTGTATGTGATCAGATGCCACCAAACTTATACTATTTCAAACTTGTCGTGTATAGTTCTTTGCCATTTAACAATTATAATAATCCTTGAAGCTAAAAGATATTGAAGTTTGTAGGATAGTATTATGTTTTGTGAAAAGAAATGAAATAAATCAATAATAAAATAAATGAATCAATTAGAATTACAACATAAAAATTTAGCTTAAACATTCTTATAAATTTAGTTATAAAATTATTTTTTCTGACATTTTTAATTGAATTTGCATTTAACTACTCTATATTTTTGTTGTCAATAAGGCTATAATAATGATGGAAACATTCTGCTAAAAAAAAAGTAACATTATTTTTACAAAGAAACAATATAATATTTATAAAGCTGAGCATTTTGTTTAAAACATCTGTCCTAGATCTATGTCCATTAACATACAATAAATAATTAAGTTTAAATAAATATTAAAAATTAATTTAGGAAGGTCTTTTTATTTAGATCTTTTATTTATAAAATATTGGTAGTCATGCTTTTTCTTTAATCCTTTGGGTACATTTGACATATCAGAACATTCTGTATTTGTTTAAAATTGCTTCCTTTTTTTTTTTTTTTTTTTTTTTGTAATTTTATTTAGTTCAAGTCATCTCAATATCATATAGCAGTATATATTCTGAATAATAAGAAATAAATTAATTCTTTTGTAAAAGCTACTGCCTTAACATGTTCAAAAAATTAATTAAATGCACTTTAAATACAAAAGTTGTTTCAAATAAATGTGTAGTCAAAGGGTTAAAATAAGTGCAAGAATCTGAGCTAATAGTTTAATCTTATAATTTGTATGTATTAAATAATTAAAATAAATTTTCTGAATAATTCTGTAAAACTTTAATTTATGTAAATTATATCCATGAACTTTGACTTATGTAGATATATGCTGTATATATAATATTATAATTACACTTTCTTTCCAGGGCATTCACTACTGGGGTTCCACCAGCCCCTCGCTATCATCATTCAGCTGTCATCCATGAAAACAGCATGTTTGTTTTTGGTAATACTTTATACATAAGCTTAATTATAGTTAATATTCATATAAAACAATAACTGAATGTCAATAAATACTTGTTATAGGTGGCTATACTGGAGATATTCATTCCAATTCCAATTTAACTAACAAAAATGATTTATTTGAATATAAATTCACATCTGGACAGTGGGTGGAATGGAAATTTGAAGGAAAGTGAGTACATTATTTTATGTTAATGTGTGTGTGTGTAATTTATAAATTATTGAATATTTTATCTGTCTGTGTAATAAATTCTATGTTATAAATATCAACAAACCATTGTGAATATTCTCTTCCCAGTTTTATCTCATACTCATGCACTAAGATGGAGTTTATGTTTAGCTCCAGAGCACAAAACAAAAAGTTGCATATTCATTTTGAATTGTTTTTCTAGTTGTTTATCTCAAAAATTAATTATTTTTTTACATGAAAAATGTAAGAATCGTTTCGTACTAAAATGCAAAAAAAAAAAAAAATGCTTTATTTGTTGGATATTTCGTATGTCTGTAATATTCTATATGTTTGGAATAGGATGCCTGTTGCAAGATCAGCTCATGGTGCTGCTGTATATGATGGAAAATTATGGATCTTTGCTGGATATGATGGAAATGCAAGATTGAATGATATGTGGACAATTTCCTTATTAGGGGAATCCAGGGTCTGGGAAGAAGTGAGGAAATTACTCTCTCTCTCTCTCTCTCTCTCTCTGTAATATTTATATACTAATGAAAGTTTTTCTTCTGAAATGGTACATATACCATACCATTTAAACATTAAATTTCAATGTAATTTTTTCAATTCATTTAGACTAATTAGTTTGTCTTCTAATCACCCTGTAAGTAGCTTTATACTTGTTTCCTTATATATCCAAACCTTTGTGATGGTTAGATTCATTTCTAGTGAAGAAATTTAAAAAGTGGTAATCCCATGGGCAATCAAAAGAAACAACAAATTTTATATTCTAGTGATTTAAATAGCAAGAAAAGCATTTTCATCTTTTTTTATGCAAATTTCTATTTTAAAATAATATTTTTATATTTTCTACATCTGTAAATCTAAAGATTATAATTATTAGAATTATTACGTAAATTTTTCTGAATTTTTTTTAATTATATGTGTTTTTAAAAAGTATCTGGTAAATACACTTCAAATTAATGACAAAATAATTTGAATTCTTTAGAAATATCTATGATATACTGAATAAGTCCTGTATCTATAACCCATTGCAAATCTGCTGAAGTTAGTTTAATCAGAATCAAGTTTATTGCTTTTAAATGCATTGCAAATATACAATGATGAAATTTTGAATTAAAAATTTGTTGTTGTTTTCTAAGTACAGCAATGATGCATGATATTAACTTTTATCTGCTATAATTTTAATAGCAATATATATAGATTCTCATAAGATATTTAAATTTTAGTATTTAATTTTTACTTTGTACAGAAATTTTTCCTTTATATTTTTGAACAATGTACTCTTATGTATTTGGTTATATTTATTTATTTATTTTTCCTTTTAGGTTCCTCAGTCTGGTGATTGCCCTCCTACTTGCTGCAATTTTCCTGTTGCTGTTGCTCGAGATAGCATGTTTGTTTTCTCTGGTCAGAGTGGAGCAAAAATAACAAATAGTCTTTTTCAGTTTCATTTCAAAGAAAGATAGTATGTGATCTTTTCAATTTGCATTCAATATTGATGTTATGAATATTTTTTTATTAAAATGCTTAAAATATAAAATTTTACAAAGGTGTGTGTGCGTTTGTTTGTTTGTTTGTTTGTTTGTTTGTTTATCTTAATTTTATCAATTTAATATTATAAAAGTATATTCAAATAAAAAAATTTATGTAGATTTCTGTTTTTATACTTGCAGTTGGACTAGAATTTCAACAGAGCATATTTTGCGGGGTGCACCGCCTCCACCTACCAGGCGCTATGGACATACTATGGTAGCATTTGATCGGCATTTATATGTATTTGGAGGAGCAGCTGATAGTACTTTGCCAAATGATTTACACTGGTATTGCTTTTGTTTTTGTATTTTTTTATATTTTTAAAGAATTTCAATATTTATCATCAAGTGAATACAAAGTACACAATGCTCTGAAATAATATATATATATATATAAACTTGTAGTTATAACACTTGTTGAAATCTCATAAATTGCTAGTAGGATAAAAAAAATAATTCATTAAAATTTGTTTATTAATTATTTTGAATAAAATTAATTTGCACAGGTATTAAAAATATACTTTTGTGAGTATTGAAATGGGGGGGGGGAGAAATTAAAAAATGTTGCTGTGCTGCTTAAGACTTATTCATTGTTATATACTTGTGTTTTTACTTATTATTTGAATAACAATTAGCAGCAGGGCTGATTAGAAATTGTGAATTGCTTACATTTATTTTAGAAACTGAAGAAAATAATTTGAAATAAAATATTCCCCTGTATTGATATAGTCTAAATAGTAATTATGGAAACATGCTTTGTTATAAGAAAGGATTCCACAGTAGAAGTTTAAGTAATCTATTACAAGAAACATTTTTCTTTCAGATTTCTTTGTATGAATAATGCCATGCACTTTTTATAGAAAATGTTTTAGTTTAATTTACTATATCATTATAAATATAGTTTAATGTGTTGTAACATTGCCAACTCCTATACGTTGTTTTGGATATTGTTATTCTTTTCTTACCATTCATGTATGTTCTGATGTTAAGAAATGACACATGATAATTCAAAATATTGATTTTCATATCATTTTTCAGTTTTGATTTAGATTCACAAACCTGGTCTGTTATTCAGCCATCTGCTGATAGTGAGGTAAAAATAATTTTTTCTTTAAAGTAAGTTAAATTTTATTTAAAATATGATAAATCCAATAAATATGCAGTTTAAATTTTTAAACAGAATCACATTACTTATCGTAAATAATGTATTACATGAATTGTTATTTTAGATACCATCTGGTAGATTGTTTCATGCTGCTGCTGTGATTGGGGATGCTATGTATATATTTGGAGGAACTATTGATAATAATGTGAGAAGTGGTGAAATATATAGATTCCAGTTTTCTTGTTACCCTAAATGTACACTACATGAAGATTTTGGTAGACTCTTGGAAAGTCAGCAATTCTGTGATGTTGAGTTTCTTGTTGGATTGGTAATACTCCTTTTCTAAAATAATAATAATAAGGAATTAAAAATTTGTAATCTATGAAATCTATATTGTTCAATAAAATTTATTAACATTGTTAAATTTTAATTATTAACCTTAAAAATAGCTTTTTTTTCATTCTGAAATGTTGAATGCCCATAAAATGTTTTACAGAAATGGATTTATTTGAAAAAAAAGTTAGGGCATTTTAATATACTTAGTTAATTTGTGGTTTGTCTAAAATAATTTCTATATATAGAATAAATTAAAGATTCTTTAGCAAACTTGAAATGTATCTGGTATATAAAAGTGAAATAGCTTTATTTAGAAAATGGTTACTGTTAACACAAATTATCACCACTAGGAATGGATCTCTGCGGCAATACAATAACTAATATAATATAATAGAATAGAAGATAAATTGTATGCAAATGGTAGAAGGCATTACAGTACTGAAGCAAGTTCAGTACTGAGAAAAAGATATTGCATTGCTTTGTTATGATATTATAATACAAAAAGAAAAACATATTTCTTACAATACATTTATAACTGTAAAGAATTTATTGTCTGTAACAATAGACATTTCACAATGTCTGTGGTGATTGTTTGAACACTTTCATATATACTGGATCATCTGCAAATTTGTGCAACTGCTGCAATAATGCAGGATGTAATCAATATAGGATTTCCATAATCCAGGTTTTTAGTGTATTGGAATGTGAGTTTTGTTTAGTTACATTTATATTCTGTTTTGAAACTGTTTTGGTATAAATCTCATTAATTTAAACTATAGTCAGATAATAGGGACAATACCTAATTTGATACTCTTGTCTACAGACTTCTATATCAAACTAATAGTAGACTTAGGACCATGATCAGGTTTAACTTCCACTGGTCCATATACATGGCAAACCTTTAGTAGAATTGGTTCTTAACCACAGAACCTTCAAGTACCAAATCTGAGATCTTGCCATTACAGTACTTGTCAGACTGAGAGACAAACTTAATGCAATCAACCAATTGATGGGCAGGATTTCAACAAGATTAGATGCTCACACTTATAAATCTTGTGGTGCAGACCTATGTGAGCACAACATCCAAGTAAGTTGTATTAGTAAAGATAAGTCTGCTGTGAACTTTTGTTGTCATATTCTTGTAAAACTGTTTTTCACTCTTCTAGGTATATTCATTATATATCTGGTACAGCACCCCTGTACCATTCAAACATTTTGATTGATGAATGTCCCTATTAAAATAATAAACCAATGTTACATTTAAAGCTTATATAAGGACTTTGGATTACCTTATATTTTTAGCAGAATAAATTAGAGTGAGAAAGAGAAAAGTTATTCTTAAACGATATGTTAATTATTTATGCTATAAGAATCTTTCTTTTTTAGGATGAAAAATGTATACCTGCACATATTGCATTTGTGTCTGCGCGATCTCAGTGGCTGCGTGGAAAAATTCGTCATGCTAGAGAAAAGCAAAGAGACAAGGTTTCGTTCATTTTTTAAAAAATGCTCAGCTTAAATTGCAATTTTTAAAAAGTTTTTAATATAGATATATATACATATTATTTTAAGGTTTGTTTACAGAATTATTTTCTGGCATATTTTTTTTTTCAGCAACTTCAAAGTACAAGTGATTGTCATAGAGAAAGGAGTTATACTCCTATACTCCAAGTGAAATTGAAAGATGCTGTTCCTGAAGCATTTGAGCTTGTTCTCACTTATATTTACACAGATCGTATAGACCCAACTAAAAAAAGTAAGTTTAGATGCTGGTAAAAGTATTAGTGTCTTGTTGAATAAATCTCATAAACTTGCTCTTCTTTATCAATTTATACAACCCTTAAAAAGTTCATTTTATATGATTTTGTTCTGTTTATTGATATATAAATAGATGAGAAGATAATTGTAGTAATTGCTTAAAATAGCTTTAGAATTAAGAGTAAAAAATAATTGAGCAGCAAATCAAATTTTGTTTCAAAAGTATTTAATTAAATGTTAGTAATATTTTTATGTAGTCTGGATTTTTTGCTTCAAAAATTTATTTAGTTTGTAATACAAAATTTATTTTAAAGAATTTATATAGTTAATAATGCAAGTCTCTAAAATATGTTTAAGGGACCAGAAATGAAAATGCATTATTCAGTGGTCAGTTTTGGTTTTATGATCAGCAAATCAAAATAATGAAATTTAAAATAAGATCCACACTGTGTATAGATTTGGTCCACTTTAAATCTATTATTTTGATATATCCTCTTTCTATTGTGATGTAAAAGTTTTTTGAAGAAATGTTATCACCTTAAAAGATTTAAATTATGAGGTTTGTCCCTAAAGACAAATTATCATTTAAAAAAATATCTGAAACAGAATTTATGATAATGTGCAATTTAATGAAATTTACTGTTCAAAAGTAAAGGAAAGAAGAATTAAAATAAAATATCAACAATAGGGGAAAAGCATTACTTTCAACTTTGCTTAATAATTTTAATTTGTTAAAAATAATTTTATTTAGTGAATTTCAGTTCTGTTGAGTCCTAAATACCTGCTACACAGTCAATTTCCTTAATAGCTTTTGCATGCATCTGTTATCATTGCATTATAATTAATCTTTTATAGCTTCTTGTTGGATAGATCTTATTTAAGAACATGGAGACAAAAAGTTGGAAAGTATTGTATGATATTAGAGTATTCCATTATGCGTTAATTTCTGTAGCTGTCAACATTTGTCATTAACAAAAGGGAATGAATTTGATTGTTGGATTTAAACTGAAAAAGACTAAATTTATATAGACAAACGAATATTTGTCCAAATGAATTAAGATACCAGAATATCAAATATGCCTTGGCTTTTTGTAGAATTGGCCAGAGATAATACATTTTTAATTTTAAATAATCTCATTTTACAATTATAATATATAAAATCCAACATCTATTATAATCTTGGTCATTAGATGTTTGTTAAAGATTATCTCCACCACACATATGAAATTTTTAAGTTGTTTTTGAGGTAATAATAAAATTATTAGTAATGACTATAATTACACCATTCTTCTTTCATTGATAATTATTTGCAACATTTACTTGGTTGATAATTATGTAAAAAAGTTGAAGCAAGTAATATCAATTAATTAATTTTAATAACTATTATACAGTTGCACAACCTTTTGGAAAACTTATTATAATTATTATTAAAAAAATCTTAAACTTTATAATATTTATGTAACTTATAACCAAATGGCTGTAGAATATTAAAAAGAGACATAGACATTGAAATTATTTTCCATAAATCATATAAAGTAGTTTATGTTTGTACAGCAAAATATTTCTCATATTTTTTATGTGTATTCTTGCAATTATAAAATTTATATGCAATTTTCATTTTTTCTGTATACTTTTAAAGTGAAATCAAAAAGTATATTTATGGTTTCTTCATGTTTTAATTTCTTAGATATAAACAGTAATAATTAATGATGCTTTATCTTTAGTGCTAACTTTTATTATAGATGCTGATCCCATGAGTACTAAAGTTGTTTTACTTATGATGGATGTTTATAGACTTGCTGTACAAGTAAGGTTTTTTTTTTTTTTTTTTTTTTTTCAATGAATAGTAATGTAGATAGTTATTTTCTATATCTGATAAATATTTTAAATAGCTTTGGAACACTGCTTTATAGATTTAAATTTATAATGAATAAATATTTCACTGACATTTAGTAGAGATATGGGATATATTTATATATATTTAAGAATTTCAATTTACCCATGTCCTTGAAATAAATATTTTCTAATGGCATGAGTTCAAACTTCATATAAACAGAATTTTAAACTTCATTTCTTACATATTTCAGCCGACATGCTCATAAGATAAATACTGTCTCAACTAAATTAATATTCACTTTAGAAGCTAGATAAGCTTTTAATAAATATGTTTTCATTTTTTTATACAAAAACAAATTTTTATTTTGCTAATTCTTGAATTATAATTTCATTTTTAGAAGAAAAATTATTTAAAATATGAATGCAAATTCAAAATTACTTAAATTAGAAATTTAAACTTGTTTTTAATTAATATGTTACTCATTTTTGTATGCAAAAATAAATATTTTGTCTTTTAATGTGTAAGCTGTAACTTAATTTTTAAAAAAAAATTATTATTTTCATTCAAACTGTACTTAAATTATAATTAACTTTTTAATTCATAAAATAATTATAAATATAATTTTGATATACTTTAACATTTATTTTATTTAAACAAAAAAGGATTTAAATAACTATTTATCTTTAAGTCATCAAACGTTTTAAATTTTGAATTGTTATAACTCGGTAAAGATGTATTTATATCAGAAATTAAAGAGAGCAGCTGAAATTTATAAAAATATATCATCAAACGGAGGAATATAATATGAAAAAACAGTACCAAAAAAAATTTTTTTTTTTTTTTTTAATAATAATGTTGCTGATTTTTTTTTTTTTTCTCTATAAATTTTTCTCATTTTTATTAGCTGTTTCTTCAAATATTTTACTTTTGAGATATTTTCTTCTCTATCTCGTTTTCTCCTTAGCCATCATAATTTATAGTATTTTTAAACATATGTGATATAGAGAGGGAGAAAATAATTTATTTATATAGCTTTTTCATATAATTAACTTTATCCTTCTGTATTTTATTTTATTTATTTATTTATTTTAGTTTCATATGAGACGTCTTGAACAGCTCTGTGTTCAGTATTTAGAAAGTGCTATCAATCATCGAAATGTGTTAGTTGCTTTGCAAAATGCCTCTGATTTGAAGCTGGACTTTATTAAAGTCAGTATAATTATTGTTGTTTTCTACTTAGTAATGGTTATTAAGATTCATAATTAAATCCTTATATCTATTTTTTCTTAGGAATTCTGCCTTAAATTCATTGTGAAAGAAAACACTTATAACAAAATTGTTATGAGTAAAGAGTTTGAAATAATTGCTCAGCCTTTAATGGTAGAGATTATAAGACGTAAACAGATGCCATCTGTAAGATCACTTCCTGAACCACATTTTGACTCTGCTGGTTAGTAAATTTGTTTATATTTAAAATTTCTGCATTTTGGAGGTGGAATTGCTTAGTCATTCCTTGCCTACTGTTTTTTTTTTTTTTTTTTTTTTTTTGCAAATGTCTTCATTAAAGTAGTGAAAGGGAGCAAGATAGTATAAATTTCTTATATACTAGTTTTGAGAGGTATGGAAAGCAATGATTGTTTTTGCCTCCATTGAATTTTTGCCTCCATTTGACACATATATTGAAGGTATGAAAAATGTCTTCTTTTCAGATGCCGTTTTATCTGGCCATGCTTTTGAATGCCTTTGTATTTTATTCAGAAGGTTTTTTTTTTTTTTTCTTATGTACAAAGGCTACCAAAAAGTAAATCACCCATGTTACCAATAAATAGTTAAAAATGCAATGCAAGGGTCAAATATATATGTAGAAAAGATTTAGGATGTAGCCATTGTATACCACACTTGGTTAACGATACTATGACTGCCTTGATCTTATTCCCAACCATTGCTTTATATTCTTATATCTAAAAATCTTACTGTCTGATTAATATTTGCAAAGTGAAAAACCATTATGGATACATATCTTGACTAACATTCCAGATAGTATTCTTGGTTTCTGACATAAGAATATGAAATTTTGTCTCATAGTATGAGAAATATCTTAATTCCAATAATGGATATGTTTAAAATAATCAATTATTGGAATAAAGATTGGATAATGTTTCTATTTCAACAGATATTTTCTTATTACTCTTTTTCCTTTCTATTTAAAGCCATAGGGAAATTTACTTTCAAATTCAGCCTTATTAATAGAACATGTAAACATTTGTGTCAATATATATATTGAAAAGTCAAAATTGAATTGATATTATTGGAAACATTGTTGGAGTTGCAAAAAAAAAAGATTTAAAAAAAAAAAAAAAAAAAAGAATTGAAAATGTTTTTTGTTTTTTTTAATCCATTGATATATTACTTTTCTATGAGGCTATTTTTCATTCACTCCTTAATTGCTGCTTTCTTTATTATTAACTAGGAGAAAAAGTAAGCATAGTTCCCTAAGAACTTTTTGTTTGCTTTTTATACCAAATTTGTTTTTAAGATTTTGTAACCAAATTGGAATTTTACTTAAGTGAATTATTTAGCAACTCATTATAAGAACAAGATTCTAAATTTTTTGTATTCAATTTTTTTCTAAAATTGTGTTCCTCAGGAACAACTTTGGAGCAAGATATGGAGCAGTATCTTCTGTCTACTGGTAAAGAGTTCTGTGATATTATTTTAATGTTGGATAACCATCCAATACCTGCGCACAAAGCCATACTTGCTGGTCGTTGCAGTTACTTTGAAGCTATGTTTCGTTCTTTCATGCCCGATAATAATAGAGTCACTGTAAGTATTTATTTCTTTATATTTGGTAATTCCCTGATTTTGTTCCATTTGTCATGTATTTCATAATTATGTGGAATTATTAATGAATAAAATAAATTTTTAATCTAGATAACTATTGGTGAAACCATACCTTCCCTTCAATCTTTCAATACTCTGCTTCAATATATCTATTATGGTGAAGTTAACATGCCTCCTGAAGACTCCTTGTATCCTTTTCTTTGGCTGTTTAAAATTAAATATTGAGTAGAGTTTCTTTTGACATTTCTTTTAAAAGTTTAATAATAAGCATGACTAAGTTTAATTTTATGCTCTAAACACTGGAGAATTTTTTTTAGTTGCAATATATATATATATATATATATATATATATATATATATATATATATATTTATAATATAAGAATCTTTTCTCTGCTACAATTTTTCCTGTTGGGATGGGTGTGTAAGGTGATCTTATTTGAATGGATTACTCTCAGAACTTAATCAGGAAAGGATTAATCTTAAAATGATTGTCAGTAATTTCAAATCACAAGGAAGATTTATTCCTTTTCATAAATATAAAAACAATCGAGCTGGAGATTTCCAACCACCCTTTTAATTATTTGCTAATTTTTTTTTCTCTCCATATTGTTTGCATACAAAGAATTCAAAAATTTAATTTAAGTGTATTAACATATCATTAATTAATCACAATCTGTAATGGTTGTTTCATTGTAAACATTTAACATTGTCCAAAAAAATTAATTGTTAAATAAATTAATTTCTATATTTATATTTTGACTGAAATGGTATGTTTGACAAAAGAATATAAACAGATTAAGAAGGTAGTTATTTAGTGACCAAGCTATGCTTCAGTTGATGTTAGCCTTTCTCCTGTTCAATTTTCCTTTTAAAAAATTTATAGCTTTAATCTTTTAAAAATCCAAACAAGTTACTAAATATGCAAAGCTCTTAAAACCAAGTACAACTTTCATCCAGAAAACATAGAAGTGAATCGCTGACTACAAAGAATACTTTCTGGTAATGTTATAAAATACATTTGAATTGGTCAATGCTACATTTCTACTCCAGTTAGTAAAAATTGAGCACCAGTTACTCTAATGCCAATGATATTCCTACAAATCTCAATTGTAAAACATATAAAAATCAGACTGATCCAAAATTGTTTTTACACATTGTAAAAATAGATCCTGTAAAATTGAGTGTATGTAAATATTGTGTGTTAAAATTTTATTTGCTTAGATGCATAGTCATATAAATAATTTTTGGGTTATAACTGATTGGACACATAATATTCTTAAAATGAATGAATACCAAGTTTTAGGCACTTGACATCATTACGTCAACATTAGCTTCATTGTTATTGCACTTATAAAAAGTCTAAGACCTAAATTTTGAATTACATTAAAACTGAAAAGTACTGTTTTTTTAAAAATATTGACCTTTATATAAAACTGTCCATTAGAAGTTAAAATAGAAATTGTTAATATTTCAAAATAAAATTGACTAAACTTTGGGAAAGAATTTTTCATAAATTATTTTTTAAATAAATAAATTTTTAAAAAGAATAAATAATAAATGTTGAATAGATAATTTTGTAAATGTTTTTATATAATTTCCATTGAAAATTAATAGCTAATATACTATATAATGATAAGTATACTTGATTTACACTGAGATTTTTTTTAAATTATAGATGTAACCTTAACTTTATGTTAGATATCTATTTTCAGCTCCATATTTTTATGGGTTTACTAATAACCGATTACAAGTAAGTGGTTTAATGCAGTTACTTCAAATGCAAAATCTCTTAAATTAATCTTTGTTATTGCAGCTAACATTATGTATTTTAAGTGTAAATTATAAAATTATGAAGAAATATTATTTCCCTGAGATTTTACACAATTTATGTATTTTTTATTTAATTTATGTATTTTTCATTTTGAAATATATGAATGTAGGGCTGGAAGTCTGTTTTTTCCTGAACAAAATTATTGTGTGATGAAAACTTGTCAAATGGACACTTTTCTAATTCAGACGATTTGATTTTGCTGTGTTATAATGAAAAAAATATTTTTTATTTCATATAAAAAACAGTAATTATAATTTTTAATACCTTTCTTTAATGTTTTAATTTTGTACAAATTATCATCCTTTTTATTACTACACTTTTTTCTGTTACATTCTCATTCAAAGATACATAATTTTACATTTATTTCAGAAATGTTTAGTTAATAATTTAACTGTATATTTCACATTTACAGAAATTAAATGTATATAAAAGACTTGCTGCAATTATTTGCCTATCTTTTATAAAATGTTTTGCTTTAATGTGTATCATTACTTCTATTTAAATGGGGGATGGGGAATATCATGCTGTTCCTATAGCTGGTATGATTTTGTTTTGAATGTATCTAAATGAATTTGCAATCTTCAAGTGTTCATTTAATTAATTTTAATTGCATTATTGTAAAGTCTTACTGATACAATTTTGATTTACAGGCATTTTGCAAACAAAATTTAGAGATGAATGTTACATTTGAAAATGTTATACAGGTTTGTAATTTATTTTTATATTAACTAAAATATAATTAATATTGCATTTTGTTAACATCCCTTTGTAATATTTATCACAAAGAAAGATACAACTTCTTTTTTTATATATATCAAAGCTTAAAGATAAATATAATATTATCATACAACATAGGACTAAAAGCAGTTTTCTTTTTCCATTCTAAAATGGCAAAACTTTTTTCTGCGAATTTTGTAAAATAATATTTAAAACAATTGGTATATTTACTGAAATCTTAATTTTTAAAAAAAATGTTGTTTGGTAATTTTTAAATTCTTATTAATGGAATTCATATTTTTCTTTTGGTCTGTGTTTGTGAAAGTTTTATTGACAGCGTTATATGAAGATGTACAGTTAAACAAGTAATCAATAATATTGGCTTTAAATACTAAATTACTTAGCAAGATATTGCAACTGCAATTTTATACATATATTCATAGAGACAAAATTAAGCATAAATATTAATTAATAATTTTTTAAAAATCAAAAGAAAATCTATGTAATTGGAATCCATCCAACAGCTGCATCTTTATTTAGGTATCAAAGAATCATGATTAAATAATCTGCATTTCATCAAGATAGGAACATTAAAAAATAATAATACATAAATAAAGGGAATTTGGTTATACAATTTTTGTGCTTGGGAAGATTTTTGACAGTTTTGCAATTGTGTAAAGTTTTGGCAATATTAGGAAATGTACTTGATTCTAGAAGATTTGCTGCAACTAAATTATGGGTTAATTTCTTAAAACTGATATTGAATCAGGAGATTTGTGGACTAGCTTCATGTGGCAAAAACTTTTTTTGCCATTCACATTATATATTGCAGCAATCTTAGGAACCGATTTTGAATATGTGTTAATAATCCTTAGTATTTTTTTATTATTATTATTATTTTGTATTAGAGAACTTAATAAAAATTCTCTTTCATAGATTTTGGAAGCTGCTGACAAAATACAAGCCTTTGACATGAAAAAACATGCATTAAGTATGATAGTTCATCATTTTTCAAAGGTATGTGATATCACGCTTGATAACTGTTATTATTGTGTCCCATCAGTATTTCTAAATACTTTATTGCATTTTTCTTTTATTTATCTCAGGTCGCTCGTCTTCCTCATTTTCGTCTCTTAAGTCGAGAGCTGCTTCTGGATATTTTGGACTCACTTGCAGATGAAATGAGTGATTCCAAACTATGTCAAGATATGTCCTCAATTAGTCTTTGTGCAGATGGTTAAAGGAAAAATGTGATAAATATAGATATATATCCTACAAAAGCGCTACTTTATATTGGCATTGCAAGTTGTAAGAATAGATATTTTAAATGCATTTGAGATTTTCCAAAAAAATTTCTGGTAATAATTAAAGAAACTGTGTCAGGAGATTCCTAGAACTTAAAAGATTTCCTATTTTGTATTTTATATGTTTCTTATCATTGCATTTTATTTTTTACTCCTGTGTTCAGTTTTTAATCTTCCCTGTTATTTGTTTTCTTCAAATTTTACAAAGCATTTGCAAATTTCTTTTTATAATGTAGTGTATGAGCCAATAGACAATTTTACAAGGGCTGTTGCAACTCTACAATTTCAATGGATGCACATATAGATTTAGGAACAAATTGTAACAAACATGTTTTGAGTTTTAACTGTTTTCATAAGTCACTACAAAGAAATCCATTGATACAAAATTAAGTATCATATAAATAGTCACTTATGTAACAAATTAAAAATGTTTCAGTTTGCATGGCAGATTATAGTTTCGATTACAGTTTTCTATATTGAATCCAAAATCATACAATTGTAATTGGTTCCTTATTCTATAATTATATACATATACATTCTGTACATGAATACCTTAAAGTATTTACTACCTTACCTACCAGAATGTATACATTACTTTAGTTTCACACTAAGTGAAGTGTATTTTGTTAAGTAATAGAGATTGGCATTTTGAAAATTCCATTCTTTCCATAATCAAGCACATAGTTATTCCCTGACTTTTTCAAGAAGGCAGCTGAAATCTAAGAATTATTGAGTATTCAGACATCCATTTTGATAAATTAAGCAATATTGGCACTATTCTATTATTCCAGTTTGACCTGCTGTCTATTTTGTATTTTACCCCTTTTCAGTAAATACATTTTTCTGCTGAGTTCACAAGTCAGCTGACAATTCATAAAATCTTAGAAATATCAAACTTTTTTCTAATAGAAAGTAATCAAAAATCTAATCTATTATAATGTAGATTTTGGAACTGTGTTACAATTTAACTAGAGAATAATAAATATTTTCCAAAAAATATACATAAAATGATTGAATTTATCAATAAAATAATTTTTAAAAATTATTCAATTTTTTTTTCTAAAAATACAGGATCATATATATATATATATTCTTTAACTATTTTGGACCATTCTTTTCTAAACTCAGTGCTAATCACTGAAGAATAAGTTATTCATATTTATGAATAAGCTTGGCTCTGAAAAGATATAAAAATTATTTGGAATAATCTTTTATTTTATTATTTTCTAATACCAAAATATTTACAATTTTTGTCTATATATTTTATAATTGTTTTCAATTTCAATTGCTTTTTAACGGAAGAATTTGCTACTAAATGTTTAATCTTTTATAATGAAGTTAGCAGTTATCTGTAAACCTATTTTATTGTTGGTTCAATACTTTTGTTTTAATGATGCATTTCTATTTATTTTACTGTTTTATCTTAATTTTTATAAGTTTCAATTTATTTTTCTGCAATATATTGGTGCTTAATTTTTCACCCTACTAAATGTGAGTAGTGACAATTTTTCTCTTGTAATTTGCAATGCCCAGTATAAAAGCTTTTTTCTGATTCTATTACATGTGTTTCATGATGTAAATATCTCTGTTAGTCTGAATGTTTATTTGTAAAAAAGGTATATATATTGTCCTCTTTGTGAGATGTATGTTTTTACAATATTGTGTTACTGGAGAAACTATTTAACAATAAATTTAATCATATGTTATTTCAATAATTGTTTTTAATATAATCATCACAACATAGTGTTCTGTGTGTAGATTTTGCATTACAGTCTTTAGCTAACCATCTTATCAGTTTTCTACTTGATACTTTAATTCCAATACTAAGGTATTTAAATTAAATATATTTTCTATCTTTCTTTTTCCATCCAAGCGACATTTACTGTTTAGTAATAAATTATCTCTTATTCAATTTATGTTCAGCTTAACTCTCCTGATCTTGTTTATGCAACTAGAGCAGCAATTAGAAACTGTGCAAAAGTGTTTAATATTAGTTCTCATAATATATATATATATATATATATATATATATATATATATATATATATATATATATATATATATATATATATATATATATATTAATTTTTGCCATTGTTGCTTTTAATGTAATGAAATATATGAAGAAACTCTTTTATGTATGAAATTCTAACTGATAAGCTTCAATAGACTTAAAAAGGAATATCTTAGAAAGAAAAGAAATTTACATTCAGATTTAGAGAGAGAAATTTGGAAAAACATCTATCAGTCAGTTGATACTTAATGGCTCTGATGAGCACAATATTTATATTCTAATTATCTTACCGCAAACTAATAAAAATGTGGTGAATTGAAATTTTGTTTTTCATTGATATAGGATAAAACTTATTTGCTGTAATTCATTTAATAATTAGTTCACCATTGTTGAATTTGCTGATTAAACATTTCTTTTGATTGCGCCATTTTAATTTGAATATTTTGAAAAATATAAGCCATATTTAATGAATAGAAAAGTATTAAATACTAAACAATATTAGTATTTAAGTATACATAAATTAGCATTCTTTCTTTCTATATTTGAAAAATTACTTTACAATATGTGAAACAAAAGTTTGCAAAATATCTTAAACTTTCAATTATAAAGAGGGCACTGTTTATCATTTTTAATTGAAAAGTAAAGAAAATTCTTTTTGTATTAAAATCATCTGATCTGAAAATAAATGCTATCTTGACATGATTTTACTATGGTCGTTAAAATCTCAAGTTTCAAAAAAAAGTAAATCAATAAATGCAGAAAAAAGATAATATATAAAAAAAACTTAAATGTTATGAGTTGACTAACAATTTTTCATTATTTTTTTTAATATTTCAAAAACTACTTTAGGCATGTTTACAATATTTTTATTATGAAAATTCTAGCATCGTGGCTTTGCTCAGATGTAAAAATTTTGTTAAATTACAATTCATTTTTTCCCCATGGTAATATGTACAATTATCTAAAAAATATAATTATTTTATTTATGATTTTTTTTTTTTTTTTTTTGCCATTTATATGTTAAGATTATGTTATTTTAGTGAGTGGGAAATTTTTCAGAAAGGTACATTAACTCTGGGATGATGGGGTTAAATTTTGTTCTTAGTTTCATGTTAAATAAGTAATATAATTTCGAAAATTTATATTGCTCCTTTGACATAAGAACCCCTTTTCTCAAAAGACTTTAATCCTCAACAATTTCATTAGAACTAAAAATTTTAGATTACTAATTTTAGGACAAAAAATCGATTCTGTGAGAAAAAAAAAAATTTATTAACTCATTTAATCGAATTTAATCAACCTGCCCTGCAAATATTTCAGCCTGATGTTATCCGTCAGTTTTTAACTTGTGTGTTTAAGGCGCGGCGGCTGAGGGGGGGGGCAGCTCAGGTGTTGTCTTCGTCATCTGACCGCGGTACAAAATTATGAGGTCCGTCGCAAAATAGCCTTAATGTTACTTTAAAACAGGATGCTATTGAAACTAAACCGTCAGTTTTGAACGCAAATATTCGATGACTATTTGCAAGAGGATTTATTTGAATGTAAATCAGTTATAAAATGCATCTCAGAGGGAAAAATATTCATGTAAAAGTAAAAGTGTTTTTCGTGTACTAATTGGGAACTTCTGCAGCAAAAGCTGCCATCTCGAGTGAAATTCGAGGTAAACTAGGAGATAATGAAATAAGTATAAAAGAGTGGCTGTCACTATTCATTAGCTAAAAATCCGTTCAAGGCCAGCTCCAGAATTTTCTATGTCCTATGCGAACTTGTTGTAGAATCCCGCCCTCGTATATATCACATGTTGGTTCATGTGTTTGACTCCCAATACAACTTGACTCATACTCTGAATACGATTTGACTCAATTATTCCCTACCCCCTTACGCTTAAAATTGTGGGTCCTGATAAAGTCATGACGACCACGTGTATTGATTTTTTTTTATTTCAGTCTGCACATGAGAATTTAATTTAAAAAAAAAAAACGAACATGCATTTCGATTGATTGAAAGCAAAATTTGACATACAGCTACAATTGTAATCAGTTCACATGTTAAATTTCCCTTATTTAAACCATTGTATGTCTAAGTTGTCGGCTTTGCGCACACAAACTGCCGAACTTTGCGGAACCACAAACTGACAGATTTGATTCAAAACTTGAAAAATGCTAAAACTGTAAACCAACTTTCACTTACTTAAGTACCCCTCCCGGGGGAGCACCTCGAAACGAGGATGAGATGTTTCCCGTATGATGGTTGGATCTCGCCACCCTAATAGGTGCATAAATAAGTGGAAGATCTGGCTCCTTCCATCGTTGACGGGACGTACTTCCTTCGAGAAGGGTTGTACCGTGACCGGTTATGGCCCTTAGGACTCAATCACAGTTCCCGCCAATGTTGCTGCGCTTCGGTTATTCAGTATTCTTTATCCGTGTGCCTTCGGGCAGGTCGGAGAGTCAGTGATATGACTTCACTTATTTAAATAACTACATTTTTGATTATAACGTTTATATGCATGCTAAAGTATAGACCGATAGACGTCATTCCTTTGGTGGATTTAATTCCAAATTTGATATAAATACACATTTTATGCTAAATTCATGTACTAAATGTTACCCATTTAGCTCTTTAGGCTTTGAAGTTATCGAATTCATTTGTGTTCGAATAGATAGACACATAGATTTCCTATGAATGAACTTGGTTCAAGATTTGATGGAAATCTGAAAATTTGGACAGCCTAATTCATAGGAAGTGGAAAATAGGGCATAGCATTAGCGATACCTCAGTGGAAAGGCAGTACATTTTTAACTTCCCTGGGGCATGCATACATATTTGCTCAATTTCTGTTTTTACTATCCTTTAATTCAAACTGTCTCCACTTTACGGATAGAATTGAATCGGATTGGATTGAACCATAGAGATGCTCGAGTTGGAATTTTTTGACAATTGCAATATTTTCTCCTTGTATGCTTCTGATACAAGAAATTGAAACTGCATAAAGAATTATGGAAAAAGTTTCTTTTTTAAGCCCATATAGGCATTTTCTCTCCAGCCGTTGTTAGATTGAAAAAAAAAAAAAAGAATTACAATAATAAGCTCATATTCATTTCTCACTTGACGATGTGAGCAATAAAATTAATTAGGCAGATTTTTCACTTATGAAATGGCAACAGCAATTCAGGCGCGATTGTTGTGTTTATATTGTAAAATTGCGGAGATTTGAGGAAACTGGACAATATTGGAAATAAATTTCAATCTTTCTTAATCTGTTTTTAAAAATGTCGGAAGAACAGGTACTGTTATTCATAAATGAACTGAAATTTTCTCTATATTTATACAATTTATTATTTAATGATGCTTTTGATTGTTGATGCCGGTTTTTTTTTAAATGTAAACAAAAGTTGCCGGTATAACTGGAACATGAAATCTCACTCAAATTTTTAGTTTGCTTATTTTTATTTCTATTCTTTAAGTGCATTGTATTGACATTCTGAATAATTTGTCATTTTGGTTTCGTTGATTAATTTTCTGTAACACTTTAAAATTGATTACTATTAGAATTTAAGCCGTTTAGCAAATAATTCCAAATTCTAAGAACTTTTCATTATATATGAAATTGTTGATTTGAAATAGATTATTTGACGGATTGGCTAAAAGATTTATTCGGTTAAAAGCTTACACGAAGTTGATTGTATTTTTCAGGTACTCTTCGATGCAATGTATTTACCGGCTATGTTTTTTAATATTACAAATCTATGTGAAGCTAATCAAGAGTACACATAAATTTGTTGTATTTTAGTTGTTCTGTCATATACATAATCATCGTAACTATAAATTTCAGCGAATTTTATTTTGTTTATCTCAGTTTTAATTCTATTTAAATACAATTTGTTTAAGGTGATGGCTACAATGACATTTAATATTTGGACAATATTAATAATATGCAATGCATAATATTTGGCAATAAAAAATATCATCTAAATTGTTGTGTAAATAGAATCATGTTAATAGATGTTATCCATTTAACTGTTTGGGAATTAGATGCATAACTTTATCTAATTATATCATTTTTTTTAAAAATTGTTAATCAGCTTGGTTTATTGATATTAAATTATATAAGTTGATAGACTTACATGTAGCTTAGCTTATTTTATTTGAAAAATTCTTTCTAAAATGAATATTTATAAAGCTGGTAATTATTAAAATGATAGATGGAATTTTAAGACATATTTAACAGTGGGGAAGAATGAATTAATTACTTGTGTGAATAAGAACCAAGGGAAGATTTGAGAATTTTAATTCACAATATCATAAAGTTACATTGCGTGAAAACTGAAATTTTATCAGGCTGCCTGAGGGTTCTTGAAAAATGTTAATAGATGAAAGAATAAATCAATTATTGTCAAGTTCGTCAATACTTATATTCAGAAGACTGCTGGTAATTTTTGGATGAGAAAGAGGTACTTCTTTTTCAAATACAACTGAAATACAGGCAGTTATTGGTCTTCATTATATTAATGGATCCTCAAAATATATATTTTAGAAACTTTTTTTTTTTTTTTTTTTTTAATATTTTGTTTACTGCATTTCTATCTACCGAGTTTTTTTCCTATTAAATGCAATTTTTGTGTTTTCATGAAAGAGAAAAATTATTTATGGCTTTTGCATGAGTCATGGGAAGTCTTTATCCTCTTGGTTATAGAAAATACTGAAAAAAAAATTTTCATATTAATATACAGCAATGATGGAAGCATATGCATTAATACATCAGCATTTCTCCAAATTTTGATGTTTTAAAAGTGTTGGGAAATTTAAAAATTTCTTTATAATGTAACAACTGATGAATTTATAAAAATTAAAATCCTTCTTATAAGACTAAAATTTTTGATTGTCTAAAAGAAACTAGACATTTATTATTTATTACATTTTTATGCTCAATTGTTAAAGACTAGTTGTCTGGAAATGCATTCAACATTCAATGTGCCATAGAGTGGCTATAGTGTTAAACTTCAGAAGACAAAATTTCAGAATGCAAATATAAGAGTTCATCATCTGGTCATTTCAATAGTTGGAATTCTAGATGGAAATGGAATAAATATCTTGTGTTAAATATTAAACAAGTAAGCATAATTTTAATTGACAGATATCTCTAACTTTTATTATTTTGCAGTTTCTTTTTGTAAAGGCTTTGAGATTTTTCTTATGATTTGAAAGCATTTTAAACTAAATCTTTTGATTTCTAGGGTGATGTTCCATCCAGCCCAGATATACATTTTGAACCAGTTGTGTCACTACCTTTGGTGGATATTAAAACTTTAGAAGAAAATGAAGATACTCTTTTTCAGATGTAAGTTAATTTAAGCAGACCTTTCTAATATATCATGATGCTGAATTTCTCTATAATTACTTTGGAATGCAAATTGATTCTCCTCTTAATCTATTATATGGTGAAGTTGAAATGTTTGTTAATTTTATGTTATTTGATTTCTCAATTTATATGTGGAGTCAGAATTTTCTCCTATTATATTTTATATACTATTTATATTAATTAGAATATACTTTTTTCATTTCTGTTTTTAGAATTATACAAATGATTACATATTTTTGAATAAAATCTTTGACTTATTTTGAACATATGTTACTATATGCGATATTGTGTATTTTTCAAATTAATTGTGTAGAGTAGTCCAGTGTTTATTGCTTTCTATATAAAAATTAAGAGATATCATCTTTATATGTGTAATAAATAAGAAATTTTATATTATTAGATAATTTATACCTTCTCTTTGGCAGCTTATATTCATTTGCTAATGAATACAAAATAATCAAGAAATGTGATTGATATTATATCATGAATCATATAAAAATACTATCAACATTTCTATTGAAAAATTTATTCTGTACATATTGATTAACAGTGGAAGAGCCAAAACTTGCCAAATGCAACACCAAAACCAAATTGGTGTAGCAACCCTATGAGCATGCTTCTTGTTTATGAGAAGGAAACAAGTGTCTATTTACACTATTTATATTAAAAGATGCCAAAGTGTTGAAATTAAAAGGGGGAAAATAAAGATGTCCTTCACCATTAATTAATAACATTTATTCATACTTGCCAAAACATATTGCATACAATTTTTAAAAAAATGTATTATTACATTGTTTAAGTGCCGTGATAATGGTTTTCATAATATTTTTCTGTAAAGTGACATACAATGTTTGCTTCCAGGTATTAAATGATGTTCAATATTCTCTTGCAGGAGAGCTAAACTATACAGATATGATAGTACTGGAGATCCACCAGAATGGAAAGAAAGAGGAACTGGAGAAGTAAAAATCTTGAAACACAAAACAGAAGAACATGTTCGCATTTTGATGAGAAGGGACAAGACATTAAAGATATGTGCCAATCATTACAGTGAGTTCTGTTCCTTTAGATTTATTTATTGTAGAAGTGGACATTCTGATTATTTTTGAAAAGGGAATTTAAAATAATGAATAGGTGAAATAAACTTTGGCTATTGCAGCTTGGGTCAGTAAAATTTATTCACAAAGGTGTTAATTTTTAGAATTTTTTTTAAATTTCTTTTTTGTTAGAACATGATGATCTGGAGAACTTTATATTTCCCTTTTAAGTTTATTCATAAATATAACTATTGTAAACTTTTGACTGAGGGAAAAAAAGGGATTTTTAAGTTGGATGATACAAATAAGTTTTAATAAATCCAATAATATTTAATTTTTCTTTTATTGAATGGAAAGCTACAAAAACGATTAAATACCTCAAAACATTGAAAGAATTCCAAATTTATTTGATAGGGTATATTAAACTTTTTGTCATTATACAGTTCTTGCCAAACATAAAAATTGCCTCAGATATCTAAATTTTCTAGTATTTTGTTATGTTTAATAACACTTGTCCAATCTTAATGGAAAGCATTTCTTAATGAGAAGTTTATTAAATAGATTTATAGCATGTAATATTTGAAAAATAGAGGTTAACATATGTGATTTTCTAATTCATTTATTATGTTATTGCAGTTCAACCTTATATGGAGTTGAAACCAAACAGCAGCAGTGATAGAGCTTGGGTATGGAATACACTAGCAGACTTTGCTGATGAAGAACCAAAACCAGAATTACTAGCTATTAAATTTGCCAATGCAGAAAGTAAGAGTTAAACTGTCATGCCTGATTAAAATTTAAAAAGTAATGACATATTTGTAAATTCATTGTTAAATAGTAAAAACCTTATATTAAGATTTAGTGGTTCTAATAGAATATTTCATGTTATTGTATTGATTTAATCATTACAATAAGACTTAAAATGGATTCTTGAATGTGCCAATCTATATTCAAATGCTATATCTTACATCAATAATTTAATTTTCTAAAACACATGATTAATATAATTGATATATATATATTTTTTTCAGATGCACAAAAGTTTAAAGAGGCATTTAATGAAGCCAAAAACATTGCATCCAGATTTTTAAAGAAACAAGAAGAAGCTGGTATGCTATAACTCATAATACAGAAAATTAATTTTAATAATTTTATAAAATTATTTTAATGTCATCAATTATTATGCAAAATAATCTTTAAAATACTGAATATTAACTTTTCCATTCACTAATAGAAATAATTCTGTTTTGATATAAAAAAATTGTAATTAATAAGTATTTTTACTTCCATGATGAAATCTAAATGTTATGTTCAGTATTTTGTTTCTTTCAAATTGTATTGTATTGATGACTTATACTTTTTAAAAATTTTATTAAAGCTTTTGGTGCAATATATTGTCTTTTCCTACATTCACCATTTAAAATGTCAATTGATTTCGTTTAGATGCCTCCAATGTTCATAACTCTTATTATGTATTATTGTTGAACTAGTTACCTCAGGCATTCAGCTAGTTCTGAAAGTATTCACTATATTTCATTTCAGATAAATTGTTCATACTTATGGTTCTGAAATATTGATAATATTGAGGCTGTTATTTTAATTGTCTAAATTAAATTCTGTTTATTGTGTACATGAAACTTTCTAATGGGCGCCAGTCTCATGATATTTGGGTGATAACAAGCATAGGATATCAGAAGAAGAAAAAAAGTGAGTTAATTTTATCAATACGGAAATGTTAGGAAAATTCTTTAAAATATCTAAAAATCGGAAGAAATTGTGAATGAGTAGTCACACATGCATATAATCAGCGATTTTGCTCTAACATTTTTCTATATCCGAAACAATGTTGCCAAAATGATTGTTGCAACAGCAACAATCTTTCTTTCTTTCAAGGGTATGGCAACTTTTTGAAATTTTATATGGATAAGAGTGATAAGCTGATAAATTTTCAACAATCCTAATGAAATTTTCAAAAAGATCTATTTTCATTTTTCAAAGAACAAAGAGGGTGAATAAATTTTTATTTGACCTGTTTTTAATTTGCAACCTTTTCATGATACCATATCATTATTAAAGACATTAATACTTTTTCATGGCAGCAGTAATGTTGCAAAAAGGATTTTTTTCTATAAAGATGGTCTACATGAGCATTTGAAAGAAAAACGCTCATTTCAAGAAATGTTTTAACAGCACTCAAGCAAATAGTGGACTAAGCAATCTTAAAGTGTCAGAACAATTGATTTTAAATGCAAGGATTTCATGGACCAAGTATGAAGAATGTAAAGAGAAGAAATGAAAGGAGTAAAGCAAAATAAGTAAACTCGAGGCAGCTCAAAAATAGAATTTTAAAAAATTGAGGAAGAAATTGCAAACATCAAAATTTTGCAAAAGAAGCTTTTAAAACTCTTTACTTCACTTTAATGCAGCATTTTAAACCAAGTGTTAACATTATTAATAATTATTATTATTACAATTATAATTAATAATACTCTAGTAATTGATATTTCAATCTTAAATTTATTATTTTTTGTAATTTTTTCATTTTAATTGTAATAAGAAAGCATTTGCTATTTAGTATTAGGGTTATTATGTTTAAATTAATTTTTCACATTTAGTATTATTTGTAATAATAAGTGGAATTTTAAAAAAAATTCATTCCATGGATAAAAATTAGGCGGGGGAAAAAAACATATATAAAATTGCTAAGATTTGGGGAACTATTTAATCAGTATATCATTAAAAAGACTTTTAAAAAAAATTGAAGCAGTGAAATTTATTTTTGTGCAATATTTTTGGAAGTTATCGCAGAAAGATGTCAAAATTCACTTAATTTGTAGTTAATATTTACAAAAATCACTCTGAGTTGCACATTTCAGCCTTTCAAAGTATATATATATGTAACGTTTGGTAGATTTAAATCAAATAGTCTGTTCTGCAGAGCACCATCGCTCACAATTTATTATGATTCTTATTGAAATATGCTTGTTATATTATCTGTATAGCAGAATAATTATCTTCAATTATTGATATTTACATCAATGCTATATTCATATTCCAGCTCTGTATCTCATCTAAATTATCATTGAATTCGCTAATAGCAGTGCTAGTTATTTTTAGTGCATTACTGAAACATATTAATATTTTACATGGTATAAAATAAGATGAAATGTCCTTATTGATAATCATTACTTCTGATTATTGATTTCTTATGTAACTATCTTCCATGATGAGATTGAATTCCTTAATACACACAATGCATCAAATAATAATTGAATATAATGTTGCATATTAATTGAAATATAATGTTCTTGTATTTATCATAGAATCTGCATGGGAAAACAGAATTAAATTTTTGTGTACTTTCATTCTTATTATGTTGATACTTCTTGCAATAAATGAATAATTTTCATTGATTTTACATACATTTATACTCCAAGTTCTATTGGAAAAGCTAAAATGGTCTAGCATCTGATGGCCATTAAATAGATTAATCTATTTTACAATGATTTGATTCCTTTGGTAAAAATAATTTATTTGCATTCACCATTATGTGATGATGGAATTTATGAAGCAAATTTGATCTCTTTCTGTTGATGTTTAAAAAAATTGTTTGGTAATTATTGTTTCCTTAACAGAAGAAAATGAATCAGAGGATGAGAGTTCTAGTTCTGAAGATGATTCTGATGCTAACACTACTCCTGTTAAAGAAACACCTTCAAAGACAAGTGATGAAGTGACTGATAAACTTTCAAATCTGACTGTGAAGGAAGAAAATCAAACTTCAACTTCACCTAGTAAAGAAGAGAGTAAGGAGGATGAAAAATAGACATTTTCCAGAAATGGAAACATCTCATTTATGTATTTGTTTTTGCTGAACAGAAATTTTAATTTTATATCAATGCATATCCCATGTTGTAAGCATAGCTGGAAAATTCTATATAATTTTGTATTGGTTGAAACTTTACAGCCTTGAGCATCATCAATGTGAAACTATTTTTGTATAACTTTTCTATATATTTCAAAAACTGTGCCATGGTCAAGATAGGTTATATAAGCATTTTAATATAAATATTTGGAACTACTCACCTAGTTTTAAATTCAAAGAATGAAATGGATATTGGAAAGAAATTACTTAATCTGATTACCTTTGTTCAAATATAAGCCCAGATTTTGAGGAAATTTGTATATACGGAAATATTTGAAATGCATAACAGTGTTTTCATATTTTTTAAGCATTTATAGAAACTTTATTTTTAGGTTATCTCTTACTATCATAAGTTTTTTAATCATTTTTTGTTAATTGATTAAATAGTTTATTAATGGGAATAAATGCTTTTTAAAAAAAGAAATAGATTCTTCAGTGCAGCAAAATAGTATAGAAGTTCTGATATATTTTAATAATTTATGCAGCTTCATTTGTGTTGAAGATATTTTTCACTAGATTTTGCTATTGAGTGAGTCTTTGAAATAAAGTATACTTTCATCTTCACACTAGCGATCAGTAGATCATACTATGTATTATTAGATGCTATATTTAACATAATAGTTGTTTTTGTACTGTTTTATATGTTATAACCATCCCTTTAATTTGATCAAATTATATATTATAGTGCATTTTAAATTGATCAGATTTAGAAAAAAAAAAATTTCATTCAATTCAAATAGCACAATAGCTTCTAAATATCATATTTTTGCTCACTTTTGGACCTTTTTCTGCCTGTTTTGAAGGTATACATGAAATTTTTAGAAAATTTACATTGAGAAAGGGACCAAAGACTTTTAATTGCATATAATTTTCAGGTTTGTTTAGAATATTTACAATTGATGTAATCATAATATATCTTTCATTTTTTTTGTATAAAACAGTTTGTGGTTAAATTTTGGAAATATGAAGTTGTACCTTCTAAAATATACTGGCATTTTAATATATGATTTTTGAGGCCAGCAGTTTCTTGCACATGTATTTAATCTCATGCTTGTTTATACATTTTGTTTGTAAATGTTTCAAAATAAATATTTCAGATTTCATTTTTGCCATTTATTTATTTATTACAATTTAATCAATGTGAATATGGTTGGCTACTACTTCTTAATAATGCATATTGATTCATAGATAATTTTGAATGCGATCTAGTCTATGAACAAAAAAAATAAAAATTTGGGGGCAGATATTCGCATGTCATACTTTTATTGCACACATTTAATTATGAAAATTCTTATATTAACCTCTTCAGGGATAGTTTTTCAAAAATAAGAATGTAACTCAGTTTTATTGTAATACTTTTTATATTTTCAATAATTTTGTAAAACTGGAAATATTCAATTTATTTTAAATTTCTTATCAGTAATTTCTTAACTTATGCTGAATTTAAAATAAAACTCAATTTAAAAAATGTGTGTGTTTGTATCAGATAATATCCTTGAAGAAGTTAACTATTTTATGTATATTAGAAGAAATCTTATGCCTTACAGTTTGATTCTCAGTGATATGACACTCAATAATTGGAATTAGCAATTAGAAGTAAATGAAATATTCTCTGTTGTTCAAAATATTAAATAGAAAATAGTTGGTTATGTTGCATCCCTTAAGGCATAGGCACACACTCTATATTAACTATTCAGAAAATGACTCTACTTTAATTGTCAACAAATCCATTCATTGCATCCAAATTTTAATATATTTCGGCTACAGCGATTTGCTGATAGATTTCTATCTAAACCTTCTAATGTATCTCTTCAGGGTGCATTCTTGCAAGAAAATTTTCCTTTAATTTCATAAATCATTGGGATAATATTGGGAGTGTAGTGAATTTTGTGATTCATTTGATAATCATTTTTCACCATGTTTTTTTTTTTTTTTTTCTTTTTGAAATGAAAAGTATAATGGTAAAAAAAAAAAAATATCTCTTTGTGATTTTAATAAATCTTCTAATTTTAGGAATCGTATCTGAAAATACAATTTTTACTTATATCTGTCCATGACTACAGAAATTTAATGAAAGTTAGATGAAATTTGTTATATGATTTTTATATCAATATTGGGAATTTCAATGAAATCTGCCAATAGTCAATTCAGACCATGCACATATGAATAAATAGCAAGCTGGATAAATAAAATTTAGGTTAAAGTTATTTCTAGAATTGTAGATGTTTCACAATGTTGATATATCTGGTAATCTGCATGTTTATTGTCTTGTGAATGGAATTATTCAATTATAAAAGAAGTAGAAAATGAAATTTAGCCATTTGTACCCTGTTGGGTCTGAGAAAGATTCCTAATGTATATTCAGTTCTCTGTACTACAGCCTAGCGAATCATATTTTAATGTGAATAAGCTTTATAAGCAGTTATTTCCAGTTTCACTAAAATTTTTGTATTACATGCGACAACTTCAAAACCATGCATTTGGTGTAGAATATCAAAATAATTTGAACAGTTCTAAATTATATTGATATTTAAGAGTTTTAAACTATGCATTAAAATGCAATATCATTAGTTAATTTTTGTATCAGAAACACTGATTAAAAATATTCAGTATTTTGTTAATTTTATGAAATTCAAGTAAAATAAGTTTAAAAATATCTTTTATTATTTTTAAATGTATGGTAAATATACTTATTAATTAAATATATCACCTACTTGAATTATGCTCGTTTCCACCATTTTATATACATGCAAAAATAGCACAATATATGCATGACAAAAATATGTAGGATAAATAGAAATTTTTCATCTTATTAATAAAAGAAAAATTAATAATGTCAGACATGACACATTTTTTCAGAATAGAATTTTATTCTTGAGATCGATTAATTTTCTTTTATGTTGTACTTCTTCAATATCTTTAATATCTAGAGCACATTTTGTGTAGACTTATTCTTTTTATTATTCAATAATCGTACTTATTTTACTTCTTGGTGTTTATATTTGGCATTATTCATTATTTTCTGAAGTTCAATTTTCTTTGTTCCATGCCTGTAATACATATGATTTGCAACTGCAATTTGAAAGGCCAAAAAAACATTATAAATGGGTAAAATCAAATAAAAATTTAGTACTTTTAACCTACGCATTCAGTTTTAAAACTGGATTCAGATTTCTTTTTTTAATAAGTAAAAAATCATTGCACGTCTTTATCTAAAATTGATTGCCTCAGATAATTCCTCACGAATAAAATTTATTTACTGATGGTTTTTTTTTTTCTTCCTACTTTTGTGTTAAAAATGTTTTTTAAATTGATTTGTTATTTTGAGAACTCTAAGCATCCTGTAGAACTCGCAGTCAGAAGTTGTGAAGTTTAATCATATGATTAAAATTCAATTATTTAATAGTTTAATGTCTATTTGACTAAGGATTAAATCTGCATATTTAGTCTGGACTGGCCTTGAATGTCTATATAAAATCAAAGTGAATTTGTTAACTAAATATTTATAATCTCTCTTCTCAAAGAAATTTTTCAGTTGTTAACTGACAGATAAAAATTTGGCGATTATTAAAAAAAAAAAAAATTATTTTCGGGATTAATTCAAAAGTATTCCTTAAGTTAGATTGCATATAAATAATTTGTATTTAATCTGAAAGAAATCAGAATTCGTAAGCATCTATCAACACAAATGTTTTAATTTTATCTAAGTATTTAAGATCCATTCAGACAATTAACTAGGAAACTGAATGATAATTGGTAAATCATTAGTAGTCCAAAATTCATACTCCTTTACATCATAACAAAATATTTGTCCAAAATAGTTTTGGGATTCTTTAACTTATAATGTCTTATTCTATTCCAACATTTGAGATTCATTCAAAATGAAATTATAAATAAAACTGTAGCACTATATAATTTTTTTAACTAAAAAAGATCAATATACTTACATTCCATTTTTAGAATAACACTAGAAATCTAAAAATTTTTACTTCACACCAAAATTAATTTTCTAACACTATTAATAAATAAAAAGAAATTAATTTTATTTTAATGTTACATTTATGATGCTGTTTTGAAAGTTATTTTTAATTTCTAGAGTTGGAAAAAATTTACGACTGAGTGAAAATATCTAAAAAAATGTGAAGTGGAAATTTTCAAATTTCAGATAGTTTAATACAATCAACATTGAATAATAAAAGAAACCACTTTGACACAGTTTTTTTACGTTTTAATTGAAATTTTTTACAAGTATATATGTATTCTAATGAAGCTATTCTGACGAATTTTTTTAGAGAAACTAATATTAAACTTTTTGAGCATAAGACGACACAGTATTCGTATAAAACAATATTAGTTACAAAACTCACATATAGATGGCACAACCGTCTAATAGAATATTAGAAATGCTTTTACGATAGCTTAAACTAAAATATAAAAGAATTGTAAAATTATTAATTTTAGAAAATGACGATCTAATATTGTCACATTCTCCTGTCATAATTTTACTGAGAATGAGAGCTCTTAATTTCTTTCTTACTCTGTTGAGTTAAAGACAGGATGCGAACACTTAATTATAGTAGAAACGTAAAATTAATGCATGATTTTAAAATTTATCTTTCATTTTTTATTATTTTCTTCAACTCTCTAATACCATTAAGAAAATAAAATGCATTCGATCTCTTGTTTTCAAATGATACTATTTACCTCATTTTATTTTTATTTTCAAAGAATAGAATAGTACATTATAAAACCAACCAACTGATGTGTCAGGATGGCCGAGCGGTCTAAGGCGCCAGACTCAAGGATAACCTTACCCTGTTGCAGGGGTTGAGTGTTCTGGTCCACGAATGTGGGCGTGGGTTCGAATCCCACTTCTGACATGGTTTATTTTGCTTTTTCAACTCGTCTATTTTATAAAGGTTTGATAAGAATAAGATTTTATTTCAGTCAAGAATTTTTTTTTTTCTTTTTATTCTTTCCTTGTGATATAAATAGATTTAATAGAATTTTTATTTTGGATTTTATGATGAAATAGAATATTTTATGAAAAATATGTGACTGACATTCTCGCTCCACCCTCCCTTCTTTTGTGCATCTTTATTTTCTTTATTCAATCATTTAATTTTATTTTTCATTTCTTCCAATTTTGACTATTTTTACGTTATAAGAAATGTACATTAAAAATATGTCTGTTTTACATTTGCTTACAGATCTTTTTTGTTAATTCAAAATTAAATAAAATAAGAATTTCAACAAAAAAGGGTGTATCTTTTTCTTCTATTTTAATATGATTGAATTAAAACTTCGTAGCATAGCAAATAAATGAAGTAAGGGATTGTGTTTAGTTATATTTTAGGTTTTCATTATATATTTTTATTTTGCATATAAAGATATAATTAATCTCATACTAAATGCAATTATTTAACAATTATCTCTTGAATATTTTTCATCGTTCTCAGTATCTTTAGGTAAGATATTAATAGATAATCGCACTAATTCTTAAGAAGCATCAAATTATCGAATTCAAAAAACAGCATCTAAACTGTGAGCAATTACATTACAACCCAATAAAAATTATGGTCATCTTTAGAGAATATACGTATATTTTTTAAGTTCTATGTAACGGGCCATTATGTCTCTCATTGCATATACTGAAAAACGGAATATGTTAGCCATAATACGTCTGGCAAAGGAGACACCGAGTGTCAAATATTCTCTGCAGTTTTGACTACATCATTATCTCTTTAACATCAAAGCACTTTTCAAGCGGCACTCCCTTTAACATCCAGACTTTCTGAGCGTGTCTCTGGAAGACATGGACTCTTCCGAGCTGAGGGACAGTTACCTCCCCCCCCCCGCACTCCGAAGTAATAAATCTGTCGACGCTATACCTTGAATAATTGCCTTGCGGTTTTCGACAACCAGAATCATTTTCTATCAGCTCAAAAGTTTTATTCTAATGTATTTTTATTTTTTAGTGTGGGGCGTTTCACTCTCGTATTTGTGGGGTATTTTTTTACGAAAAATATGAAATTTTTTCTATAATTGAATTTGTTTACTAGCAATTTCAAAACATGTTTTTATCTAATTTTCATTAGGCTGTTAATTTTTTTTTTTTTTTTGCCAAAATTAAATAATATGTTATATATTAGCATGTAAAATTTTTTTTTACATAGTAATGTAGAACATACATTGTGCACATATCAATGCAATTAGTCCATTTTTTTATATAGTATAGATGTCAATGCAATTCATTGATAGACGAGATAATGTTTTAAATCTCCATTTAATACCAAAATAAAAACATTCGTTGAATAAAAAAAAAAATTACTGCACTTTTTGAAAGACGTTTCGAAAATAATACGCTTTTTCAACACTTAGCAAGAATTATTTTTTTTATTGTCTTTAGCATTCTTTTTTTTTCTTTCTTTCTTTTCTTTTTAGAACAAACGGTTATTTCCATTGAAATTTTAAATGTAAAATATTATTTTGTATTATCGATAGTGATACTAAGAGAAAAGTTTTAGAACTTTAATGAAATTTTTAAAGAAGTTTTCACATTTTGTTTCCAAAACCTTACGCATCCTTGCTTTTACATTAAATAACCGAAAAAGAATGTGGGGTAAATATACATTTCAAAAATATCTTTATTTTGCCGCTGATATTTACTAATCTTTTGAAATATAATTTTTAAATTTTTTTGTCTAACCAAGGGAATATATTACGTCAAACGTTATATATCTCATCTATCGAATTGTTTCGATAGATGAGATAACATATTTTTTAAACTTTATTTAATACTGAAATACAAAAATTTATGATATAAAATTCGGGGAAAAAATTACTTAGCGAAATATATTTTGAAAATACATTCCTTCAGTTTTCAGCCTGAACATTTTACTAAAACATTCATCACTATTACATTCTTCATTAACTAAATATGAAGATTTAACACATTTATTATATTCTTCATAAATATTATATTAACATAATTATTATAAGCACATATTACATTCATCATAATTATTACTTTTTTAGTATAAACTGTCATGATGAATTTCTAATTTTAAAACGTTATGTGAAGTTTTCTATAGTATTGTTAAGTCAAGATAAATTTTTGAACGAAAGTTTCATATTAAATTTCTTCAAATTTACGCATGAGGGAATCATTTGCAAATTTTTGATAAAAAGTAAATTATATAACATTTTTTGAATCCTCATCTCCATCTCTTTCGTTCATCTAATCCTCGTTAGTTTAATCTCCTGCTTCTTTGTTTAGAGTAAACAAAAGATGAGCTAAAGTATTATTTTTTGGCCAACCATCATCTTCGCAGATAGATCACAGTCACTTTCATCAGAAGCAAGTAAAATTGCTTTAATTTCTTCTTCAATGTGTTCACGATTTCTTTTACTCATAATGAAGAAATAATAAGCGTTTCAAATACAAAAATAACTCTGATAATCCAAAAACCCGATTCTCAGTACGTAAAATAAAGAGTAGAAATTCACAACTGAAGAGAAATTTTCAGAATGGCATTTGGAAAAGGAACTTAGTATTTATATAACTTATCTCACTCTGTGAAGGGGCAATAAAGAATACTCCCAATTTTTTTCTGGTCCTTTATTGCTATTTTGAAAGCGGTAGTTTGTACTTGGCCTCAGAAATTTCACTGTCCTTTGATGACAGAATAAGAAGCTTGGAGTGTAAAACGACTTCCATCTACAGTAATAAGAATCGCTACACATTTTTTGAGAAAAACTGCGATATGAATAGGTCGCAGTGACAATGCAATAGTTTGTCTTTATATCATTGCCATAGTCTTAATACTGAAAAGAGCGTCTGATGCTTATCCGAAAAATAAACAACTTGTCGGTTCCTTATATATTATTCATCGTTCACAGAGCACTTCAGTGGAAAATTTTTAATAAATGGCTGTAAAATCTTTCCAATTTCGAACTAACAACACATGAAAATATAAACTAAAATCCTTTCAAAATATATGCCAACAACCTATTTACGGAATTCCTCCTCAACCCCTACCGCCCTAAGGCACAAGGGAAACTACTGTGAAAAAGCCGCGATTGTCGAAGATAACGAGAACCTCCAAGTTAAGGGCATACCACACCGCCAGGCCTTCATTACAAGGATCTTGGAGATAGCCTTGCTGCGCAAGGCGGGTGCTCCGGTCAACTTACCAAATTCCTACCAAAAAGATAACGAGAACCACCTGGAGTGTTTAGTAAAGTAGCCGCTTTTAATACCCATCTCCCCTAAAACGGCTAGCAACCGCCCCAAACCGACCCACTTGGACGTTATAGGGTACATTCTCAAACAGCCCCAAACCACCCAACTGGAATTGAGAGGGTGTTTTGACTCTTTTCTTATTCTACCATAATCATCATATTCTCTCTTTTTTTTTCTACCATTTTTTAAAATTTTATTTTACTGTGTATAGTTTTATATCTATACGAAAACAGAGAAAAAACAGATCTACAAATAATTTGAATATCTGTAGCATTCATGAAATTGGTACGATGCAAAAACAGTAAATAAAAAAATAAATAAAAGAATAATAGAGTAAGTATTCAAAATCACATGTTTTGAATAAGTTGAGATAATGATTAACATCGAGAAAAGGTAAAGTACCAAACTTTAAGTTTCGAGATGATGACAAATTGTTCTTTTTTACTTTCTCGTATACGTAGAACTAATGTAATTATCAAAAAATTAACGCGAAATTTTGGCTAGTTTTCACGTTACAGATCTCCCTGACTTCAGGAAACACAATATCTGTTTGTCACTGTTATAGGTAACTTAAAACGCTTTGAGCTAGTCGAGTGAAACTTGGCATATGGTCTTTACACCAAATTTGTTGCTCAAATTTTGAGCATTATGTGAACACTATAACTCAAAAACGCTTTGAGCTCGATGAAAAAATGTGTATATGGATTTACGACTAAATTTTTCAGTGAAATGTTGAACAAAATCTATTCCGAGAAATTCTGGCTGTCGGGCTGTTCAAGTACAAGTGAGTTCAATAAATGCAAAACACAAAGAGCTAGATAGGTAAAATTTTGAACAGGTTTAACATCCAAAAGGTACATTCGTATCAAATTTGGAACCAAATCCTTTCAGAGGGAGGGGGACTTTCTGTCGTTCTGTACATTCACAAACATAAAATGTGATAACTCACAAACGCAGTGACTTAAATCAATGCAATTCGGTAAGTTACCTTGTGACTAGAACTATAATTCCGTTTCAAATTTTGGATTTAAATGGTCGGCAAAAAGGCGTCCAACATATTTAATAATTACATACATATTTTACATATAATATTTTAGTTGCCCAGTTGGCAACACCTTCTAAAATTTAGTTTGTTCTTTGAGAAAATAAAGACGTGTTTTGATACTTTTCAGTCTAATTTAATACCTACAAAGTTAACAAAATTTGCCTGATAGATTCAGTAAAATGCTAGATTCACGTCAAAGATTTATACTTCGTAACTATGCCACTTATATTATGCAAAGTATTCCAGGTTTTACTCAAGGAAATGTTACAATATTATGCATGTTTATAATGTCATGCAATGTTATTACAATGAAAACGGCTCTGCAAGAAAATAGCTGTTATTAATCACCTGAAGTCCATATTTTCTAATTGTGAGATGGCAGAAATGGTTTGAAGTGATGGCGGATCTCAATTCTCAACAACTGCCGAGACAATTATAATTTATAGGTTGTTTTAAAAAAAACGTGGTTTGATTATTGTAACATCACATTCTAAATATTCTCAGAAGAGTAGATTCATTGGGTCCATTGTTAAAAACAGAATCACTAAATCATTTTATAAAATGGGTTGATGATCCTTATATAATGATGCTAGTTTTGAGAGCACCTTTAGAAAATGGATTCAGTCCTGCCGAACTCCTGATGGATCATAAATTAATAATCTACCTATGACAAAACAAAATTTAATATGGAAAATTCCAGAGACAGCAGATATAAAAAGATATTTAAATAAAGAGTAAATTAAAAAACCCATTATGACAAATATCACATAACAAAGTCATTCAAGAACTTGAACCAAGACAAATTGTTTGGATTACAGATCAAAGATTCCATGAAAGGATAAAAACAAAGCGCACTGCGACTCATTCTTATTTCTACAGCTATCATCCGAAGTAACCGTTTCCATCCGTCCACCTCCTAGGCTTATAACATAACAAGAGACCTGACATATCTTCAAAAAGATTCGTCACCTGTCTCGCTTTCAGACGCCAGATCTTCCAGTCTATCCCAAGATTCATCTCCTGCACAATCAGCAGCTCCAACAGCAGCTAGTGCACAAAGTTCATATAAGAGATTTTATGAGGTTAGAAATGGATAAACAGCATTGCACCTCGAGCAAATATAATTTGTAACTGAAGGGGAGGGGTGCAATATGAGCAAATATGATTCATAAAGTTTGTTCTTCTACAGTGAAACATGAAATATCATGGTCGCAGACATTGCGCTTGTATTTCGAACAGGCATATAATTTCTTCTGAATAATCTTGCATTCTGTTTTATTTTAACTAAAAGCTATCTTATAATATGCTGTGCATTCGTTCACGATAGCAAGGCATAAAATTCACAGTTCCAAAATAGTCACTACATTAGAAATAAGGGTTATTAATTTGGCTCTCCAATATTTTATAAATTTATTTATTTATTTATCCAATAGCAGTTACTTAAATCCATAATTTTTACTGAATAATTGAGTGTTTTGCAACTTTTATCGCTAAATTTATTAGTTTCATATGACACATAACGCAACGTTTTCACTTTTACTTGGTAAAAGAGATGCTCCAAATTTTTATTCTTGCCAGACATCTTCAGCAAACAAATATTCGCTCATTATCGATATATTTAATATAATTGGAAAAATCAAACAGCCATTCATTCAGTCAAAAATTCTGTACTGATTTCGCCAGTTATTATTTTTTTTATTAAATTAATGTCGTCGAAAGTAATAAATTTCATCTGAAATCGATAGTATCCTTCTATAATTCCATTTCTGGGAGATATTTCAAAAGTGAATTTCTCTGCGAAGAGAAATCTTGATAGAGATTCCCAGATATCCTTATCCAATCCTTAATATATCCTTAATATAACCACAAAATAAAATAATTAATGTATCGATTTTGTCCCTTTTTATTTCGTGTAAAAGCTCTGATAAAAGGATTGGATATTAATATCCAATCCGATTATATTAATAATATAATATCCGATTATATTAATATCATTCATATGGCTGTCAAAAGCGACTACTGCCAATAAGAATAATTTAGATATACGAGTGAGTTTTGATAAACTACATTGTATCATACCAGAAATGCAGTAAAATTGTAGTAACAATAAAATAAATAAAAGCTGCTCAATAATGATGGGACATTTTGATTGCTTAGATACATTTCAAAGTGACTAAATAGTGAAGTTGGCTGAGGAAAGTGGCGAAATCTTTACATTTAGTGAAATTGGAGGATATATTAAGGATTGATTTGGCAATATCACTCAAAATAGAAAGGAAGGAATAAACGAACCATGATTACATATCTCGGGATCAAAAGTTTTCGTACCATATTAAACTTTTTGAAATAAATTCAGTGGCTGATGTTGGTGAACTCCATTGCGGATTTTTTAAATAAAATGTTTGCAATGAAGAAGAAAACAGGGAAGCGGTGGATATATAATATATGAATGTTATGTAATAGACAAGCAATTGATGATCACATATGTAAGGTTACTGAGTTTTCATGCCTAGTAAAAAGTTTTTTAATCGATGCAATTGCTAATCTATGTGTTCATAATTTGCTCTCCATGGCGAACTCCTTACAGAGAAAATATAGTAGACATAAACGAAGTTGCCTTATTTTACTAATACACTCACATGTGAGAACGAATTCATCATTTATGGCTAAAAGACAAACATTTTGATATTGTCTTCAAAAATTTATTGAACAATTACAACGAAAAAAAATCCATTCCATAGTTAAATTATAAATCCAATTAAAACTTGCTGAATATACTGGTCAGCATTCAGCATTCTGTTGTATAAAATGGGATCCACATCACCGTTTTTACCTTTCCAAAAGTAATAGTTTTGAAAATTAATGTTTCAATCTCGATTTTTTTTTAAAAAGTTAACTTCTTTTCATTCTTTTTTTTAGTGGCTTCCTTTATTTTAATTAATTTTAGAATCATGTTTTTAAATTTTTTTTCTGCTTGACGCAGGTACCTTTGGTTTTGATACGATCCTTTTGTAGAACAACGTACTGTCTGTAAAATACATGCGACATATCTACAAATTGTAAGAGATATGTATAATGAAAGTATCTCTCAAAATACTGAATAAGGCAGTCAGTTGTACAGTTGTAGAACTAGTCACTTGGTCACTCGTTTTTAGTTCATAATCATCAACGAAATTTGACTTCAACATTTTATTCTAATATTAATCAATATTTTAATAATTTTTTTCATCGGAACATATTAATGCACAAATCCTGATTCTGAATCACTTTAAAATAAAAAATGAAAGCCATTTAATATCATCAGTTTTAATTCAGAATCATTTACTTTTCTAATTTCAATAAATTTTATGAGTACTTAAAAACATGCTTTACAGCGATATTCATTTTTAATTTACAAACTGGATTTATTACTTGAAAGTTTTGCGACATTATTAATTTTGTACATACATAAAATTAAGAGCAAACTTTACAATATAAATCTAGGCGAATCAGTCTTAAAGCATTATCATGATGCAAATTATAGGTTCGTATATCCATTAAATTCTGAATTCCCAAAAAATATTTTTTTCTCTTCTAATTTCTAATTGGACGTATCACCTTCAGGTGTAGGAAATGTTTCATCCCTATTATTTGATTAATTTCGGAGTTGACAGACTACTAGCATGGATGTTACAATGACAATGTTATGATGCTCTATAGAATCATAACATTGATATTTAACTTTTATATATAATTTTATGTCATAATATGAACTAGAGATAGTATACACCCTTCGACTTTATCGCTTACATCCACAAAATGACACACTTTTTGTGCGTAGTTTCATCTTCTACTAAGAATAACGAAATGTGCATTTTAGTCTTTTTTCAATCGAGAATTTCGGTTCAAAATTTGATGTTGTTATCAATTAATCTACAATTCTGATGTTTGGTAGATTTTATTCATCCAGTTCGAACATTCCTAAACAAGGATACAAGGATACGTATATCCATTTGGAGGCAGTAAATGTACAGAGAAGACTACAAGTATATACTGCATCTATTTGATGTGTGTGTGCGTGCTCTATTGAAAGAGTTACGGTTTATCACAGCGAGCAGTCTTGCATCTTTTGAAAAATATAGACTTCTATAAATTATCCTTTTATTTTACTTTTAGGCTTATGAATTTATTTGAGCTGGATATTGAGGCATATTTTACAATTTATATTTAGAATGATACTCTTTACTACAGTCATTTCGATTGGATTCGTACAAGCGAGGAACATGATGTACGGAAGGTGATTTTTTCGAACGAGTTCGTAGATATGATTTATCGATATCAAAAGATGAAAGGGACGTGATAAAACAGTCATTTCCCTCTAATATCTAATCTACTGAAATAAAAAAGTATGCAAGTCAGTCAAATAATCGACTCGTCATAGTGAACAATTTTCGAGCCAATTGTTTTCGATATTTACTATTTAGTAGTTTAAAATTAATTACCTGTCTCGCAGACAAAAGCATTGCGATGTACACTTAAATTTTCATTGTTCCTAGTTTACCAAAAGTGTGGTGGCCTCATGGTGAAGCCTTAGTTTTGAGATTGTAGGCCTCCAGTTTCAAAATTAAGTGGAAGATCTTTTTGGAGTAAAATAATTTCAAACTTTCAAGTTTTGAATGAAGAGTTTTCTATGTTTCAAGTTTTTCCATGTTTCTCTCTTCTACAAAAATGTTCCTTTAAGTTTTTAAATCGTACTTTCATAAAATAAATGAAGGAAAGGGTTTGGTTGGATTGGATTTTTTTGACACAAGAACCAGAGATGCGCTAAGACACATGGTAAGAAGAAATGAGACTGTTATATTAACATCATGGCTATTTTATACTTAAATTGCTTCATGTTAGGAATTTTTTAATACATTTTTAATTCACTCCCTCGAATTCCAGAGATATGAAATTTTGTACATTCAGATGATATCGAAAGCAATACACTTCTTTTTTAAAAAATATTTTCAGAAGTGAGTTAATCGATTAATTTATTTAAATATCAATTCTATACTAGCTACACCATTTGACAATGAGGGTGATTTCAGCTAGATATAAAATAAAGAGCATTCCTATGTAGTTAAAAAAATCCATTTTTGTCTTTCTTCTCTTTCACATACAAACACGTACTCATGTTTATTATTAACTAATGACCTTCGGAGACCAGCTGGATCGCTGTGCTCATGGTAGCTAAAATGTTCAGTTAAATATTTTATATAAATTATGTTCAATTAAATATTTTATATAAATTATGTTCAATTAAATATTTTAATATTACTTCATTCGGCAAAATATATTTAAGTTTAAAATTTTGATAGTCATATAACTCACACTATTATAGAAGCCATATTTCGTTGTGTTAAGAGTACTAAGAACTTCTCTAATTTTTGATCAATTCCCGTAAAATTTGAACTTTGCGATACAAACGAAGTGATAAATTTTCAATTAATCTTAAAAGATGTTTTGCTGAATCTAAACATTTAAAAAAAATATGAAAATAGAAAATAGATTCATTCAGCATTTAAGTCTTATTTGTATTAAATAATATTTTGTATAATTTAAGCAAATTCTCAAAAAAAAAAAAAAAATCAGTAAAAATTTCTTTTATTCATCATACAATTCAGTTTAAGTTTTAATTTCAAAAGGATTTAAATAATGTAAAAAATAATATTTTATTTCCTTTCAGTCAATAAGTATACTGCTGAAAATGTTATGAAGCCAGCATTTTATCTTTCTTAAATCTTTAATTTTAAGGAATTATGGAATGAAATGTTCTTGACGCTGCAAAATTTAAAAAGAAACTAAAAATAATATTTTCTTTCTTCTGCGAACACATCTAACCGATTTACGAAGTTTTGAATAACAGTATTTTAGGACAATCAAATTCAAGACTGATTGACGTAAAATTCATAATTTTACGTCAATCAGTCTTGGAGAAAGTCCGGGCATTAATTTACGTACCATCTTAAAGATGTTCAATGAATTAGCCTAAGATCTTGTAATTTTATAAGTTAGTCATATTCCAATTTTCATAACTCCCCCATTTTAAGTCGCAATAGAATGGACCTTTCATTTTATTTAAAATCATAGAGTTTCAAAGTCCTTTTTCTAATTAGGACTTAAAAAAAACCGCAGGTCTGTAGAAAATTATAAAATTTTTAATTCGTCAGATCGTAGATTGAAAAAAAAAATTATTATATTTTTATTTTCTTGAATGCGATGTCATGCAAGGGGAAAATATTGTAATCGTCCAGAATTTCAAACTCGAGATTTTGACAGATCTCCACGAAAAACACATTTTTGGAAATATAACTGCCTGTCGTTCTGTTAAGCTGTCTCAGCAAAATGATAACAAAGATTTGAGAAAGATGGATAAAATTTGGTAAGTGTAATTAACACTATATTTGTAGATATTTATAAAATTTTGAAAGTAATCCCTTCAGAGGAAATGTGCCATTTCAGCTGCCCCGAGTGCAAACGAGCTCGGTAACAACTAAAAAGCATAAATAGCCAGATGTATAAAATTTGGTACACATATTTAGTATCTAAAATGTTACATACCCAAATCTTTACCCAGATTTATACCCAAATCTTTCAAATGGTTGACTGTCTATTTCTATGTATTTTTGTATGCATTTTAGCGCAATAATTAACGAGTGTCAAATTTTGGTTACAATACGTCAAAAAAGGGGGGGGGGTGTCGAAAATACATCTCCCCGCATCATATTCAGTACAAATGTTAAATTAACACCAATGATATATATTTCCTAATTAAAATTTGCCAATGACACGTAAGTTATGTGTGTTCCTACAAAAGTTGCACGTAATTATGCAGGGTGAGATGAGTGAGTGGGAGTCGGATTTGCACTGACCACTGCCTCTGCTTTTTGTGTTGTCTGGTGATTCGAGTAATCTGGTATATGTAAGCCCACAGCACTAGAAGTAACTTCTGAATTTTCCAGCTTGGGATGAAATACTCGACCTACAGTGAAGTTTTGAATAATGTTTAATGATATACATATCGCTCGAATTATATGTAGAAAGTATGCATAAACATTAACATGTTAAAAATGCAGAAATTAATGTTCAAGTATTAATTATTGGCTTCCTATAAAAAAATTCAAGATACTGAAAAAAAATTAAAAAATGATATCTAAGCAGCTTTAAAAGACGAAATAAAGGATCTTTATTGATATTACACATTTGAGTAGCCTGCTAGCCGTTGCAGTTCCAGTGAACTGCACCGTTGCCCGGGGAACACCACGTGGAGGTGGGCTACTTTCGTTCCCCACCCACCGACCCTCCCTTCATTGCTGCAGCCGGCAAAAGTTTTTTTTTTTTTTTTTAATAACAGCATTGAGATGTTGATAACATGCTTGTTTTATAACTTTATATGACAGCCGACGACAGTTTTTGATGTTAAAAATGATATTAAACAGCTTTCAGAAGCACGTGACAGTTTTTGAACCAGTTTCCGGAGCAGTCTTTGAACATTTGGCGACAGAGAATCTTTGCATCAGCCAAAAACAGTATTCGGAAAACTGTCTCTTAGCGTTGTCGGTATTCCACCGGCAAATCCAGAGCCAAGCAAAGTTGATAGATGGCATATGACTCCACAACTGGGACACCAATGGGAGCCAATCGGGCCGGCAAGTTCAATCCACAGCAGATTTTATAAACTGTGTATGATTTCACTACCGGTGCATCAGCTTTCTGGACTTGAGTATTAGCCAGTTCAGCTGGAATGTCCAATGCCTGGCAAAATCGGAACACGGCATACGAACTCACCACGGCAACTCGTGGTTTAGGCTGTTGAGATGGTACTACCTCATTTGAATCCAAATCAGGATCAGAAACAAAATCCCCAGAAGGTGGTAAGCGGGGAAATAGGGAATATTTTATCAATTCCCAAATAGTCACAAAAACGATGAATCCACCGACGGCCGTAGCCACAGTGAAACAGTCAAGAAACGCACTAAGCATTGCTCAGAACAAGAAAAAAACACTCAACGATCGGTTGCAAAACAGTAAATGAATTTTAACAGAAAGCAACAGTGTATGCTTTCATTGTTCCTTCTGCTACATTGTTTGCATCTTGTAATTTTGTTGAGTATTTAAACAGTTACATTGCTGTTGACAATAATAACAGAAGTGACTGTTGAAATATTTTTTTGTTCGATAACAAGTGAAATGCGATGATAATTATTACCATTTTAGCTATCGAATATATGCCAATAATCAAGCACAGGAATTTCGATTGGGGGCTAAAAGTGAAAGTTTTTTTCTAAAGGAATTATATGGATATAAATATAAATATTTATTGCAAGTATGATTAGTCATTAGAGTTTCTATGGACAGTTAAAATTATCTAATTTATCGAAAATGCACGTAAAAAATGAAAATAACATTTCTATTTCACTTTATGTAAGTAGGAAAGTAAACACCTTTCCCTAAGCCTCGAATGGGCATAGGAAAGTACAAGAATTAGGCAGCGAAGAAGTGTGGGAAACAAATGAAAGTGGAATTTAGTGTTTAATTGAAAAAAGAATTACATCTTTTATAAATTTTAATATAGCAATTTGTATATCTTTAGTAATCAATTCTTTTGTTGGACAATAACTTATTACAACTGAAAAGAAGCACAACTTTTACTTCAAAATAACATTTTTCCAATTTACCGTACACAGAGAGTCTCAAAAAAGTAAAACTATATATATATATATATATATATATATATAGTAACCAATCTAAAGTAAGAAAAAGTTTGAAAACGAAACTAAAATGAAAACGAAACAAAACAGTTTCGCAATCGCAACTAAAATTTATTACCTATTAAAACTAAAACCAAAAAGGAACTTCATAGTATTTAGAGAGCGCAATTGCAGCTACTTCTAAAACACAGATGAATTGATACAAAAGTATTAGAATCAAGTTAATAGGAAAAACAAAAATCAAATAAAAATTAAACCAAAAAAATATTAAAAAAAGAATCCGGCCTGAAGACTTTTTCAAGGGTCACCCTCAGGCAGGGATTCAAATAAAGGGATTTTTTCTGTGAGGATATACAGACTTTGTCTAATAATGATTCCTCGTGACCCGAAAATCCCCTGAAATTATGCTCAAGAGATATACCATTTTAACAGAAAGGAAATACAAAATAACAAATTAGAAAAATTAGCAAAAAAGGATTTGGATCAAAATACATACATTCTTATATTGAAGCATCAAATATCCTCCTTAAAAATTTAATTAAAAATGATTTTCCTAGAAATTACTGTAATGTCAATTTTTTAATTAAACAAGGTATGGTTTGGGATTAATCCTTTGGCTTAAATAAAAATAGAACTTTACTTGCATATTGGATCACTCAATAGATGGCGCTGGGTGCCTACCTCTGTTTACATAATTTACCGTTAACTTTTTTAAAAACAGGAAATCACAATCGATTGTTTAAAGTTTCCTTGACTGTTGGATGGTATGTCCTGGCTTTTTCGTTTTTAATTTTAATTTTAATTTTAATGCTGTTTTTGTTTTTATTGTTATTGTTTTTATTGTATTTTTACTTTGTTGTGGTTCTTTTTTTCTAATTTGTTATTTTGTATTTCCTTTCTGTTAAAATGGTATATCTCTTGAGCATAATTTCAGGGGATTTTCGGGTCACGAGGAATCATTATTAGACAAAGTCTGTATGTCCTCACAGAAAAAATCCCTTTATTTGAATCCCTGCCTGAGGGTGACCCTTGAAAAAGTCTTCAGGCCGGATTCTTTTTTTAATATTTTTTGGTTTAATTTTTATTTGATTTTTGTTTTTCCTATTAACTTGATTCTAATACTTTTGTATATATATATATATATATATATATATATTCACAAAAAAAAATTTCATAGACCCCCTCACGGTGGAAAAATGTCAATGATTAAAACATTTTTCCTCAATTTATTGACAAGGAAACACATTTTTTTTGCTTCTACCTATAAAATTTGCCGAAATATTGAAAGGCAAATGTATTGACTTGCATCATTTAACCATACTTCTGACCAGTTTTTGTGCGAGGCTTTCTTTGTGGTTTTCAGGGATAATACGTCTTGCTTACGGAGGCCTGTGCCATTTTTTCCCTCTTAATTCCAGAACTAACCTTTTCATTGAAAACCTGACTTGCATTGATTCTGTACAGCCGAGTTAATTTTATAAGCAAACTGAACGCATTCAGTCACACACACACATTCATTTTTATTATTGTCTGGTTTATTTTACAATAATTTTTTTAAATTCCAAATGGGTTCGCATTATATCAAGATTATTTGCAATCCATTCAATTTTTATTTAAGTTTTTATGAATTAAAGATCCTTTATAGATTGATTTAAATGAATCATGTTGTATTACTTACTAACCACCTTCGTTGTTATTACTAACGCAATCAATTGATTCGTTGAATATATTAATCTTGTTTAATGCTGCCTCTTATGAATAATTTAATGTTCATGCTTCTTTCATTAAAGAAAGATTTTGCTAAATTAAGTTGATGTTAAATGACATCATAGTCCCATTAAAAACTTAGGTTTCTGAGTAATTTATTTCAAATTGGACTTTGTTGCGGTAATGTAATTTCATTTCCTGACTCCTCAGGTAAATTTGTCAGGCGCTTATTAAAATCTTTAATGATGAAAGAAAATTACGCGTTAAAAATGTGATGAGACAATAAAAATTTAAGTTTCATCGAAACTATTGTTTAAAATTATCCAAAATATACATTTAAAAAAATATCGAAAAGCAGCAAAAAAATTATAAAATTACTTAGTTGTTATTATTAAGAAGCCAATGTTTTAAAATTTTAAGATAAAAATTATTTTTGCTTCTTAATATTTTCAAATGTTATGATGGAAAGCATCAAAATCTCGTTTAAAAGCGTGCAGAAAGTAAAATCCCCCCCCCCTTTTTTAGTTGATATTGAAATATTTTATTTTTACAAAAGGATTCTTTTTAGGAATAAATAAGCATTTTTAACAAGAAATTCTTTTCTTTGAAATGGAACGGGATACAAAATATATCTTTCAGCATTGCTTAGATTCCTTAATTAGAAAATTATATATCTTTAAAAAAAAAAATGTCAAGATGAGGGGGGGGGGGGGGAGTCTACACCGATTTCATTTCAAATGAAATTCCGTTTGAAATAAATGGGAGTCAATTACAGTTGAAAAAATGATTTGTAAGATCTTTAATGCAAGAAAAAAAGAGCTATATAATAGCTGAAAATTCAAGCTATGTAAAATTCAGCCTTTTCAAATTCAAGCTATGTAAAATTTATATAGCTTGAAATATATGAATAAATAAATATTATTGAATAAAATACAAAAGCAATTTCTTACGCGTAGATAATAATGCAATGTCACAAGACTTTCACAAATTATCGTCCATTTTTTTTAATGAAACAAAAATTTATAAATCGTTTTAGTAATTATTTTCTTTATTTAATACGCTTTCTGATAAAAAGTTATTAATTACAAAATATTTCTTTTCAAAATAATATATAATATCGTTTGGTAAAAATTGAACAAGGAGATCACTGTTTGAGAAGACCACTTCCGCTGATTTAAATAGAAAGACAATAAATAAATAAAATTCTTCTGTTTGAAATAAAAGTTTTCACTAGTGCGGGGAAATAGCTGAAGCTTTTAATCACAATGCTTTAATGATAAGAAAGAACAAACCCGCGATACGAGCAGACACAATATTGTGTTACCTTGTGGGTTATCATAAGCGAGTAAGTTAAAATCGTTCGAAGAAGATAGGTGAACTTCCTAGTGGTAGTTATTTGAAAGACAAAAAAGCAGGTAAGCCTTTTTTATTACAAATAATCTTTATCAGTATATTTCTCGAATCACACAAAGTTGTCTAAATCACGAATAAATATAATTCCAACGACTAATTCACGAAAATTCTGACAGGAAAAATATACAATTGCTTATAAATTTTCAAAGAAAAATAATAAAAGTTTTAAGCTTGCATTATTTTCCTTTCTTTCGGATAATTTATTAACTATCATAAACTTTTAGTTTTATAAAAAGAACTTATTAATTATTTAAACTAGTCAAATGTATTTGTATTTCTTTTTAAAAAATTAAAACCGCAGACAAATATAAAAACTGCAACAGGAATTTCTATAGTTGCAGAGGATATTTTTTAAACTATAGCACTAGGAGACTATGAATATCATACATTGTAAACTCATTTTAAAAACAAGTTTCACAGAATGGTTCCGATTTATTCTTTTGAAGTCTATTGATCCATTTGAAATCAGTTAAAATTTCATTCGGATTTTTTATTAGCATTTGAATTCATTTAAAAGAGTCATTCTTACAATTCTATAATTTTTTTCAAAAAGAAATGCTTTATCCATGAACTGTCGAAGAACTTTAATTAAATACAATTAATACCACCAAAAATATTAATTATTTTAAGAAACTCGTGAAGATTTTTTTCTATTGATTTAAACTGGATGACTATTCCATTTTAGGAGGTTCATCTACTGGTCATTCAGAGAATTATAAAAATTATTTTTACTCAAATCAAATTTTAAAAGCATTTCACACAACAAGTATTTTAATTTAATAATCTCTTTAATAAAAAAAAAACTTTCTAGTTTGTGAAATATACAAAGAGAATGCATTGCAATGGCCAAAAAAATTCGAATCTGAGATTTTGACGAATCTTCATGCTCCAGACTTCTTTGAATCCTAAAACTAAACATTTGGAATTAAATTTGTTTTGTCTGTTTGAGAATACGATAACTGAAAAATATTTTTAGCTAAACGTATAAAATGTAGTATAAGGTTTTTACACCAGATTTGTGGAATTTCATTAAATTTGAAACGAAATTCATTCTTAGGAAATCTGTCTTTTCAGCTGTCCGAATACAAGTGAACACGGTGACTATAAAACGTGAAGAGATAGATATTTACATTTAGCATTAATATTGGAAATCCGTATCAAATTTGGAGAAATATCTGTCAAAGTATTTGGTCTGTACTATCTCACGAACGTAAATACCACAACTCACAAAAACAATTATTTAAATAAAGAAATAATATTTGCAATCTGATGTTGCAATTACAATTATAGCTCTATGTCAAATTTTGATTTCAATTGATCAGAAACAAGTAATATATATATATATAAAATTCTACTTATCTCAACATTTTTGTTTATTTTAATTACTTTTTATTAAAAAATTACAATTAATATAAATATGTATATACATATGACAGGATTACAATATTAAGTGGCAAAATAGAGTTTTGCGGCAAACTTGGCTCCCATTTGGCGATATGGCGACGTATTTGGCGACCAAATAGAAATTACTGGACAAATTTAATTAATTAATTAATTAATATTTAAAAAAACTGTATTAACATCAAGAGTCATCCACTGCAAGTTTTGAAAAATGTACTTGAACTTGAGTGGATGAATAAAAAGTATTTTATTAACGATTGAAATTTGAACAAGATATATATACAGTGGGTAAAAAAAGTTTCCGTACGGAAGATAATAAACTAGTAAAAACTAGTAAACTAAACTAGTAAAAACTAGTAAACTAAATAAAAATAAACTAGCATAATTTCTAATCTTTGCTTTTTATCTTTATAAACTACTTATATATTGTTAATATGAGTCTTTAAAAGGGAGTTGCATAATAAATTTATCTTTTTAACAAAACTCAGCAAGTCCGTTTGCAATTTTTAGGATAAATGACGAAGTATCAGGCAAAAAAAGGTTCCGTACGCAATATGCAAATTTCTCCTGACGTGCTGCACAACTAATCCACAGTAAAAATTCGAAGTTTGATGGTTTTTCAGAGTAAAGAATACGACATAACAACAATTATTTAATTCCAATGTTTCGCTGATCGTCTTAAAATGGAAATTCAGAAATCCATTCGAGAGTTAGTGATTCGGTTGCGAAAAAATGGATTATTAATGAAAAAAATCAGTGAAAGGACTTACAAACCAAAGTCTACAGTGCAGTATATAATTGAAAGATACCGTGATGTGTAAACATTTGAGGATAGAGATCGATCCGGAAGAATTCCGAAGTTAAATAGCTTGCATAAAAGAAATATCATGTGCAAGGTGCAAGATAATCCCTCTCATTAGTGCATTTCAACTTGCAACTGATTTAATGGTTAATTACAACATTAAATTCGCATCTTAAATTGTGAGAAAAATCATTTAAAAAGTTATAATGGATGTGGGGCCAGTAAGAATCCCGTTATAAGTCTCTGCTACAGAAAAAGAGTATCGAGTTTACAAAGAAGCAAATAAGCAAGCCTCTATCTTTTTGAGAATCGGTCCTTTTTAGTGATGAATCAAAATTTAATATCTGTGGCTCAGATGGTCGAGTTATGATCTGGAGGGAATCAAAACAACATATATTACTTAAGAACTTATGTGGAACTGTGAAGCACGGTGATGGTTGGAACATGATTGATATGAGGGTATATAAGTGCTGCTGGTGTGGGAAATTTATGTTTTATAGAAAGAAATATGGATAGGTACATGCATCTTGACATTCTAAAATAAAATGTTTTAACCAATGCAGAAAAACTGTCCCTTGGAATGGACTTTACTTTTCAACAGGACAACGATCCTAGGCACACCTCCAAGATTTGTCAAGAGTAATGTCTCTATCATTTTAAAAACAGCTTCGTAGCTCTCCCCAATCTCCCGATTTAATCCTTATAGGACATTTATTGGAAAAAATCGGTCGTGAACTAAAAAAATATGACATAAAGAACAAGGTTGAACTCAAAAGGGTCATTCAAGACATTTGGAGTAGTATTTCTCCAGAAACAACAAAAAAACTGATGGGGGTTATGCCACAACATTTGAGAGAAGATAAAAAGGCCAAAGGATCATTAAATGCATACCGATCATTAAATGCAAGTTGGTCAGCATAAAAAAGGTTTTTCATATACTATGTAAATACCGTACGGAAACTTTTTTGTTCCTTATTAGTGTCATTTTTTTTTATTCTTTCAATTTAAGTATTTAATTTTCTTCATATTTTTTCCTTTATAATATTCATAAATAATAAATGAAATTGTTTTAAACCAATTTTAAAATTTTCATTTTCATAACAAAATATTTTGTGCCAAAAATTAAACTTTTATTAACAGTCATAGCTGCGTACGGAAACTTTTTTTACCCACTGTATAGAGAGAGTGAGCTAATAGTAGAAATTGAAAAAGACATTCAGAATGCGTATTGAATGCTCGAGTATTTCTTTATTAATTGCATGCTAGCGATTAATCACTCAAAAAGGATTGATCTTTCTTATTTATTATTCGTCAATAGCATGCAACTAATATACAAATACAAAGTTTTCTTTTTTATACCATGAAAACACAATTCTCATGTTTGAAAATAAGTCAGAGTACTCGTGGCTTTCACGACCGTGCGCGATTTTATTATTGTAAAGAAAAATTAATATGAAATATCATTACTTGTTTGTGATTTATTTCAGTTTTCATAATTTAGCTTTATGTTATTTTGGTTGTGATGACATACGTAACATCAAGGGATTCTGCCTTGCAGATTCTGCTTAATAATCAATATTATATATAAAAAATACAGGGTGTCCCAAAAAAATGTATACACATTTTAGCAGCTGATAACTAAGATATTTCTTCTTTCTTTACAAACTGAACCCATTGAACCGAGTGATGGCAGACAGACTTGAATTTGAAGAAAGGAAATTTATTCTAAAATGCTACTGGAAGTATGAAAATGCAGTAGAAGTGCAAAGACAATTTAAGAGGGAGTTTAACAAAGAACCACCTACACGAGTTACCATCACTCGAATTAGAGATAAGTTTGAAGCTGATGGAACTGTTCAGGACGTCCATAAACCTGCAACAGTTGTTCAATTGAGTGCAACCATTGAACATGAATGTACGAATATCCCAAGGGAATTGTTTCATCATGAGTGCTATTCCATCGCTTCGCGTTGTCAGCAGTGTCTGGAGAAGAACGGACATCAGTTTGAGAACATGCGATAACAAGACTATAGAATGATATTTGTAGAATCTTTTACATGTTGAAAATTATTCGAATTATAATAAACCCCAAATTTACAATTATTTAAAGTGTGTATACATTTTTTTGGGACACCCTGTATTTACAATTATTAGCAAAAAATGTGAGGGACCACTTTCACTTCGATGATTATAAAGGTGATCTTTTGACAGTATGTAGTATGGTAAAAAATTTCATAAACATGTTCTAAAGTATTTTGGCACATGGCAATCTGGCATTTGTTCAATCTGATTTGGATTTTTCTGTATAATTTGTTTCTATGAAAATTCAATTTTCTTCGTTAACTCGAATAAGACAAAAATAAATAAATAAATGAGCAATAAATTAATTACAACAAAAAAAAATCAGTAGAGTTTGGCAAGATTACAAGCCGTGGATGAAAATATTCTTCTTGATAGAGTTCCTATTCCTAAATAGGATAAATGTATTCCGAAATAAGAACGTCCGATTTTTCTACCTATAAACAGTTCAGAGAGCTATTGATATAATAGCACTATGAAGCATGATTCAAGAGAATTCATAAAAAGAAAGGTATAATTTAATTTTAACACATTTTTTATTAACTCGCTTTCTTGTCTGTCTATTTGTTTTCTGTTCAATATAAATTTTATCCTGAAAATTTGTGATTATGAATATTTAAAATTCACAATCACAAGTTTTCAGAACAATCTATCTGGGGCAACAAGAAATTATTTTTAGTCCGTTTTAAAAACGTGGTATACTAATTTTTTTATTTCAATAATTATTTTCTATGTGTAAAAAAACATTTGTTTTAAACGCCACCTCGTTTTTTTAAAAAGTAAAATGTCTTATATGTTTTTTAATAAAAAAACACTTTAAGTATCTTCAAATATAGTTTCTTATCGTTGTATTTTAATGCAAGTTTAATTTGAAATCAAAAGCAATCATATTTTCACATCTTTAGGAGAAACTAATTCGTAGTGTTACTCTGAGAAACTAATTTCTTTTCTAATTTCCACCAACCTTCTAATTTCAGACAATCACATATTATAGAATTATATGAATATTTTATAAATATCTATTCCAAACAGTTTCGAGTCCAAGAATTTTAAGATAAGCGATTCTTTTGTACACAAATATAGAAAAAAAAAATCATGATCCTAGAAGTTTTGATCTGGATCTAATTAGATAATCTTATAATCCATATATTCTCATTTTATGACATTGAATCATCATGTTGGTGAAATACAGCAAAAGCAGAGCCGGTTTATGATCTATAAAAGCAAATTTCAAAAATTCTTTTCCCCATCCAAACTTTTAATTTAATTTCCATCTATATCTCTTAAAAATATCATGTCAAACTGAAATAATATATTTAATTTCTGGACACCTTCAAGAAAATTAATTTCAATATCTCGCGCATAGAAAAATTTTAATTTTAAAGAAAGTAATTTTTTTAGCCTGATTTAAATGCTTTAATGCAAAGTTTGCCACGATTTTTAACTTATAAATCGTCAATTGATTAATTTCAAAACGAACTGAATTACATTAGTGTTTAAGCAAATTCAAATTCATGGCAAAAAATAAAAAGAACAATGCACTGAAATTCAACTGATGCTTGAATTCATTTCGTTGTATTTCTTTATTAAAAAATTTTCAATTTGAATCATTTCGATTCTTGTAAATTAAAAAAAAAAAAAAGCACGAAACTAGAATACTCTGGAAATAATACACACACAAAAAAAAAATTCGAAGTTTCTAGGCTTCCCAATTAAAATATGCCCTTACGCATTTGCATACATTTCCTGTTTGATAATCTGACCTTAAGCATGAAACTAACTAGAAGAGAGAATAGTGATAAATTCCAACAGCTTCATTTAAGTATTGATTGAACAGCTTAATGAGTAGATGAGCATTTGCGTATGACGAAGCCGTATTTATATTGATAATGCTAAAATGTGCGTTTTTTGTTTTTTTTTAAATAGAGTCCAACTATTTATTTCTTTAAAGATAAGTGAGGATATTCGCTATGTGTATTTAATTTATAGGACAATATCCACCATACGTCGATGAGTGTGACTGATGAATGACTGTTTCTCTTAAGTTGGACAAATATCTTCATTTCAACATAAAGTCAAGTTATTACATTTACAAAACCACATTTTATCATTTTCAGAATTCAAACAAATTTTTTTAGAAGGTAATGTAAAAGATTTATTTATTTGATTTTTTCGAATCACTCAACTGTATCTTAAAATATTGCTAATACTTTGCGCAAATTTTTTATCTGTCTAATGGCGCTCAAATCGATTGGAAAATGGGGAAGTGATGTCAAGCTAAATGCTATTGTTGAGAATTACCGATTTTATTTTACGTTTTTATTTACTTAAGATCTTTTTTAAATAAAATCCTTATACCTAGGAGTTATCAACCATCAAACTTCTTTTTTTCATTGTTAAGATGTCATTTTGTTCCGAGAAATTTTGAAAAACAAGCAGATTGTCAATATATAGTCTAGGTAATTATTTAACATGTAACTCAGATTGTGAATAGATTTGACTATAACTGTTTCCGCAAAAGATATTGCACATTTTAATGGCCAACACACCTCATCATAGAAGAAGAGACAACCGATACTAGACAGTTTCTTTAATACAGTAATGTGCAAAACTTTAGAAGTTATTCTTATTTTGTTGAAATTCTGCAAAAAGTAAATTGAAAGACATGAAATTCATGCTATAGAGGCACATTGTAGAACTAAAATGGATGATGACTACATTGAAGAGACCTACATGCCTTGGTTGCATCATTGTACCTCCGATGTCCGACCGTAACATTCTGAACACCTGGAGAAGGTCACTTTAATCTAGTCGTCTGACCACAATTAACCTAAATATTTGTTCTAAGGTTTCCGTACGGAAGTTCGGAATAAATTCAGTCTTTCTTCAACGGCATGGCAATATATAGATTATCTATTATCGTTATTGTCCTTACCTGTCCACCTCAAATCTTTTTTACAATTATACCTCTACTTCAAAATGCTTTCCAAGTGTCTGAAACGACACTAGCTTAAATTCCGATCTCTGTTGCTATAGTCATCGACTTACGCCTTTCTTCCAGTATTTTTTTTTTCAATGGTTCTATCTCGTACAAAGGCATTTTGATAGTTTATTGTAATCATTTTTAATTTTATGAAATCACTTTCTCAGTGAATGTCTGGAAGCGCGATTTTCCACCTTCTTTTTAAGTTGCATATACATAACATTTGTGGCTTTTCATTGTAATGATTACAAGAAACCCTTTTCAATGTTTTTATAGTTGCATAATGAAAAATTGCTTTGTTGCTTGTTTTGCACACTAGTGTATGTCAAGCCTAATATATTTTCTAATGACTGCAAAGAGATATGTCCCGCAATCAAAATGAAATGTTTGAGTGTTGGAAATGCAAGTTTGTGCATGCACGCATTGTTGTTGGTACATATAAATAAAAGGAATAAGATAATATAAAATATTTCTTTTATTTTTCGGGGTATCCATAACGAATTAATGCGATTCCCACAAAAAGCAATAATCAGATAAGAATCATTTTTGATGAAAACAAAGCCTCGTATTAAATTTTTTGGCGATTTTTAGACAATGCAAGCCCTTCTTCTTTTCCCATTTTTCAAAACTAGACATATTTTAATTGATTTTATTTATAATTTCCATACAAGTCGTTTTAAGTAGCAAATTTTGATAAACGAAAGTAACAAACCTTTTAAATTCGAGTCAATTTCAAGAGAGTTAATTAAATTTTGATGAACGAAAGTAACAAATGTTTTAAATTCGAGTCAATTTCAAGAGAGTTAATTTAGCATTTCATCTATAAAAAATTCAAAATCAAAATTTAAGGTTAATTGTAAACAAAATAGTAAAAAAAAAATGAACATTTTAAGAAAATTTATATATTACTTAATTATAAGCCATTATTAGTTTCTAAAAACCGTTTGAATCATATACTTTCAATTAGAGAGATGCTCTAAATAACGTTAAAAATTATATTAGGGGTATAAATATCCGTCCATTTTCAATAGATAGCGTTAGTAGTATTGCTTATCTGCAAACTAATCGGGAAAGTTCTGTATGAAAGATTCGACAACTGTCTTTAAAAGCGAGTAATTTCTATTTCATATTTAACACACACACGCTCTCTCTCTCTCTCGCGCGCGCGCGCAGCTGTAATACATTAGTTGCTTTCGGACATATATGCTTCCATCTACAAAAAAATTCTGAATGATATTAAAAATGATATTGGATGTATAAATATGAATCCACCCATTTTTATTATATAACCTATCCGCAATGTAAACAAATTAGAAAAGTTTGTATTTGAAAGTTTTAACAACAAATTTTAAAAATTAATGTGTAGTTAAAATTAATGTTATATATTAATGTCTGATTAATATATAACATTTTTTTAACATAGAAAGCATGTTGAGTTTTGTGCCAAACAAACAGCATTTGCTGGAAGTTATGTTGCATTACTTTTTACAAAGAAATTGAAGCAAAAACACATTGGTTGCAAGTAAACATTTATAGTGAACATGTCTCAATTAAAATAATTTAAAAATAGTAGTTGTTTCGGTAATTTGAAAATGATGATTTCAACATGGCAAATAGATGGTAAACCACTAAAACTATCTGGATGCAGATATGGCATCAAACCATCAATGGTGTGCGACACCATAATACTGATTTGAACGAAGTTTTAAAGGAAGATAGTCCAGAATATGGTAAAAGTTATAACAAGTTTGTTTTTCAACTCGATAATGCTCACCTACATTATGCTAAATTCGTGAAATAAATTTTAGTATACTTCGTTGGGATGTATTGCCCTATCAGTTTATCTATTCATCTGATGCTGCTCCTTAAAAAAAAAAAAAAAAAAAAAAAAAAAAATTGTTTCACTTTATGCAGAGTGTCCTTTCTGGCGATGTTCGATTCCCACAGGTTTCAAAAATTACCTTGATACCCAATTGCATCTAAACAACCAGACTTTTATCGTCGAGAAATTCGTTTGTTACCCGAAAGATGGAAAAATTGCGAATAAATGGAGTTTTAACTTTTAAATCAAACAAGTTTTTTTGTTTTTTTTTAAAGAACGGAATCTTATACACCCAATATTTTATTCCGTGACGTAGCAAGGATAAATGGTGCCGCTGAAAAATATAATCTTGTTACCCTCAAACATCATCAGTAGATTTGCATGCGTACATACGAATAAATGGATATGACTGGATGTAATTGACGCCCAACATAGGTTGCCATTTTTTTTTTGCCACTTCATTATATATTTGACTTAGAAAAATGAAAAAAAAAAAAGCATTAAAGTTTTATCTCTACGCTGACATCTAAGATCATCAACTTGGGCATTTATATCCCCCTCCCCTCACCCCGGATGCTATTCCTCTGATATTATGATATTTAAGTAATAAAATTTCGAAAAAAGTTATGATATCTATATTTCTGAACAGCTCTCCAGCCCTATTAGTCATTAAAAGATAATTATTGACACGCTAGCGTTTTAAATAAAAAGAAAGATACTTTTTTATAATACAAAATCGGCAGAGTTGTGAAACTTTGAATATTAGATTATTTTAAGCCCTTTTCAATAGCCGTTTCGAGGAAAACCCAACAATTAATTTATTGCGCCTTTGATTGGTCTAAAATAAAGAAATCCAAAGCCTCATAACTTGGTCGGTTTAGTCGCAGAAGAGTGGCATTGTTTTTCTTTTTAACAAGTGCATCAAGAATATTTTACAAAATATGAGTAATTGTACCGGTGGATTGTATTAAAATTTAGACTTCGCAGTCTTTTCAGAAGATTATTTATTGACACAAACAATATAAAATATAATTCCTTTCATCATTTAGAAAGTTTTTTAAAGCTGAAAGTTTATTCTTTAAGGGTTTAAAAACAAGCTATTGAGTCACGATTAGTGACTACCCGGATGTATGAATTAGTGAAAAAAAAGCAAAGAACAGAAACATGTATCTTTAGTTCGTAAATAAAAATTAAGATTGACCGAAATAAAGATATAAAGATTAAACCGAATAAAAATTTTACCGAAATAAAGATTTTATTCGGAGTTAATATACAAAAAAAAAAAAAAAAAAAAAGTCATCAATAATTATTTTTGATAATTCAAACATAGGTTTTCCAAATATATTTGATTTATTTTGTTGAAAGATCGGGCAGATTTCAATAAATTTTTCCTTATCAAAATTGTTTTGAATTTTTTTAAATAGAACATGAAAATAAATTTCCACCAGTCTCATAAAAAATAGTGATGAGAAAAATGCATGATACATGTAATTTTTTTTATTAATTGTAGAATAATTTCGGCAGTAAATGTAAAGTACTCAATTGGAAAACTACATTATTTTATAAGCACGGATTTAATCATTTTTATGCAAGACAGAACTTAAACGCTGGTTAATTTCAATTTAACAATTACTACACGATGAATTAGTGTCTGATTTGAAGATAAGACAATCATTAGCTAATTATTTTCAAGTGATTAATCATTAAAATCACATGATATGAATTTCAATGAATCAGAATGATGTTCAGTCACTCACAGTTCTATATTGATACATATTTCGAATGATGTTTAGTACAATCGGAGTGATACTGTGATTTTATCAGATATATCCTACAAAGAGATGGATAATGTGTCATTATTCGATGACAGAATAATAATAAAAAGAAGTTGTAAAATTAGAGAAAGGTAAAAGTAAGAATTTGATTAGTCATTGTTTATCTCCATGTGAGTAATAACGTTCACATGAAATTTTCTGATAATGTGATGATAAGTTTTCTCTTTACAATATCTTTAATGCTTAAACTGCAATACTAGAACTATGTTGCATGCAAATTTGTCTTTCGATAGATTTCATTCGAGTTGATGTTAAACCTCAATGACTTTAGTTTTGTTGAAAAGGAAATGTCATGACATTAAACAATCTCTATTGATAAGAAGATTAAAGTATATGTGTTGGTGTTCTACAGGACAGATCATTTCACCTACACCTACCAAATTTGGTTCTTATAAGGATGGGAATATGCACCTCGATGGGGTTTCTTAAAAATTTTAATGAGAGTTTTGATTAATTAAAAATTAGACAAAACTTTGAAGTTTTTCTGCATTAACTTCCGATAAGGGTTATTTTTATTATGGCTTAAAACTGAAAAATTATATTTTCAATTCATATTATTTTTTGCCGTATAATCTTTTTAATTACATTTAATCAACTTAAAAAATATTTTTAGTTTATTTAACAACATATGTCATTGATGAAGCAAAAATCAAACTATTTTCTTAGTTGCTATAAATATATCATCCTGGCTTTTTTTTTTTTTCACATTATTAAGATGATTAAGATATGACGACTGTTTTTTTTCTTCTATATTGCGTAGATTTCAGTATAATGTAGGTTTTTAATAAAATTTGTGGAATTTTTTTTCCTTTACAATTAAGGTTTAACTTCGAAATCAAGCAATGGTAAAATAATATTAATGTATACCCCTTTTTAAATATTACTGACCTTTCCTATGGCATAATGGGAAGTATAAAAGCATAGGCAAAAAAAAAAAAAAAAATTAGGACAGTCCATAATACAATCAATAGAATATTGTAAAGCTTCTAAAAAAGTATGAATTACATGTTTAATTTTAAAAATATTCTATCGAAGAAGCCATAAAGCACACATATCTATCTACTTAAAGTAGATGCTCACTGAAATATTCAAAAGCCTTTAATCCCAGCGAACCAGCTGCTTGCCAAAGAAAGTTAGTGATTAGTAAATAAAAGATGGCTCATCTCTGTGAATAAAATGAAATTTAAATTTGTCGAGGTGCTCAACAGAACAGACCATTACACTTCGAGCTAACAAATTTGATATAAATATACTCTGAAGGTGTACATGTGTATCTCGGAGTGATTTTTTTAAACTCTAATTTTAATTATTTAAAAAGTTTTTCCGCTGTAACTGCCAATATGATCGCACAAAAATGAGTTTTGCTCAATCTTGAAATTCAAACATATATATATATAATTCCTGTAGTTTTTTTGTCTATATTTAATTAATTAAAAATACTTTTAAGTGCTTAATTTATAACAACATATTTTTTCTCTGCAAAGGAACTCAAATCGCTTACAATACTATTACAAATTTTCCATCCCTTCCGAATAAGATAGATATGACTAATTTTTAATAATAGATATGACAATAATTATGAAGATAGATATGACTAATTTTTTTCCACGATGAGTAGGCTTCTGTTTAATGCATTCTTTTAATATTTTTTTTTAAAAAAATTATTATATTTACAATTAAGGTTTAATTTCACAAATAAATAATGATGTAAATTTCTTAAACTGGTTTCATTTTTAAATAGTTTCATCAAGACAATTTTTGCATTAATTGAAATTTAATTATTGTTTTTTCAAATTAAAGCTCAGATTTTAAGTCTGATGATAAAAAATTCGGTAGGAACTAACACAACGTACAAAATGTAAGCATTTTAAATTCTGTGGTATATGTCTTTCCAAATATAGTGTTTAAGAATATATTTTTGAGAAAGCCGTTAACAGTAAGATATATAAATGAGCACTTTAATTATATCAATTCTGGTGAACCAGCTGGTTGCCTAAGACAGCTGCTATTTGATAAATGTCATTCTCACAAATCAACTCTCTTGCTTAATTTATACATTAGATAAAATTAATTTGTATGTTATGTTTCATAATCATTTTATAGTTTTGATTTATCACTAAAATTACTAAGACAGCTGCTATTTGATAAATGTCATTCTCACAAATCAACTCTCTTGCTTAATTTATACATTAGATAAAATTAATTTGTATGTTATGTTTCATAATCATTTTATAGTTTTGATTTATCACTAAAATTATTAAAATAAAAATATTTTCGCAGAAATGGAATCCGAAAACAAACCTGAAATTGTGGAAAATCAAAGCGAAATAAACCAAGAAAAGAAGGAAAAGCCAAAGCTTTTAAGAGCAGCGCCAACGAGGTGATTAAAACTACAAATTTTTAATTCTTCCTGATCAGAAACGGCGGCAGAGGTTTACCGATTGGAAGGCAAGACAAATCCGACAAGAGGGCAAGCACAGTTTCTTTAATTTAGCTCCAAAATAATTAACTTTACATTTAATTAAAATTAATTAGCTTAGTAAAACTCTTCGTTCTCTTAATTTTCTTTTTTATTCAGGTACTGACCCCAATTTTTTCTCTCGTTTGTTAAGAATTTGCTTAGATATTTATATAAAAAAAATTGTTCTTAGTTTCATTTACTGACCATCAAACGATTGTCAATATTTGTCTATTTTTTTTATGAGTCTCTAGATATTTAATTGCCTTAAAACTAAATCTAGAAAAAATATGGCCGTATTTTATTCAGAACTTTAGAATATAGATCGAAACACAAGTTCTAGCAATTAATCATCTAAATTTGTTATAGCGTGATTATAGAAATATTTAATCGGATTTTATCAAGGAATATTCTTCAACTACCTTGAATTTATTTCGGATTCAACAAAATTCTTAAGCTTCTGGATCTTTTTTAATGCTTATAAAATAATTTAATCACAACAAAAATGAGTTAATTGAACATGACTGCAGTAGTTTATAAATGCCTAATATTGAATAATGATAATACAAGCAAAATAATTCTTAACAAAATAACTAAATCTAAAAATTCGCAAAAAGTTTTCTTGAATATTTAATTTTCTTGAAAGTGGGCAATGCTTCTATAATACATAATTATATGAAAAGAATTAATGCATAAGACATAATCGATGCAAGAGAAAAAATAAATAAATTGTATACTTATTCTTATAAATTCTTTCAAGCTCAAAAAGAAAGAAAAAATCGTTTATCTTTGAAAGTCATATTCTAAAGAATGTTAGAGTTTCCATCATCGTCAAGTGAGGAATTTTTGATGAAATAATTAATTTCCTATGGATTCTTCCATTTCTGAAATACTACTTCTAAGACCGCTGCTATCCGCTTTTGTTGTTCGGGATGCTTCATACTCGTGTGCCTTTCAGCGTCAAACCATTTTTGACAAAAATCGCATTCAACTTCATATCAATTGCGCCTGAATGACATGTCATGCTAAATGAATAATGTATGCTCTTATAATGGAGACAGTATAAAATGAATAAAAATGCTAAATTCAAAAGGTTTTATTAAAAAACTTTTCAGAAATCCAGAATAAGTAGTGAAAAATAAATCGTCATTTTCGTCAAAAAAAAAAAAAAAAAAAAAAAAAAAAAAAAGATTTCTTTAGCGTAATTATCTATCTAAAATAATTTTTAATTAAGTATTGCAACAACGAAGAGGTATTCAGATGTGTTTCGAGTCCTGGCGAATAAGCTCGTGTGCACAAACAAAAATTTACTATAGTTCGGACACGAACAAAATAGAATAAGGAAAAGATAGAATGATGCTATTTCTTAAGAAGGCTGGAGAAAATAATTTGTAAATATATGTACAAACTTTATGTACATTCTTTTATGCCATGCTTAAGAAGACATGAAAAACCTAAATGTGGCCCTATGTGTGGTATTTTATAGAATGTCTGGTGTTTGTAGGAAAATATGATATATAAGAATTATTATTTACTTTCCCTAAGCATTATATATAATACCTAGACAGTCTATAAGATGACAAACGCTATTTAGACACAATATGTAAAAAAACAAAAAGAAAAGGCCATAATATGGCTCTTTATTAAAATATGCTCAGAAAAAATACAAAGGTTGCTTTAAAATATAACGGGAATGCCACAAACAAAAGTTATGCCTTTACAAATTTATTTACAAAACTAAATTTATGCCTTTCTCATTAAAGAAAACAAAATACAATATGAACTACTAGTTGCACCAAGAAAGGAAATAATTTTATTTTGAATTGCTCTTGATTTTATTTGGAAACAAATCAGAAATGTATTCAATACGTTGCCGGTTTATTATTTTTCAGAATGCTTTCGAAATGTGTGAAATATTAACCTTTCCATACATTCTATAGAATACCGGATTTGAAATTTTGCGGACAACACTTACACTGTATATTTTAAATCCTATTCTAATGAAAAGTTGTAAAATAAATCGTTTTCGGAATAGATTTCATAATAATTCCTCTTCGGAATTTTCATGTTTTGTCTTTATCTCTTCAGAAATCGCTTTGGAAGAACTCAGCCGAAGAAACACACACAGGATCTCAAAGGAAAAGAAGAAACAAGTGATAAGGAAAGCCACAAATAATGATGTACGTGATTGAAGGTCTGCGTAATGTGTAGCGCAGAGCAGAAAATAAATTATATTGAGTTTATGCTATTGCATGAACACATTCTTATATGCGGTAATAAAACAATATAACTAAGACATCGTTATTTGGCTTTACTCTCATGAGTGATTGAGCAACTTTTCCGGGACACAGTATTATTTTTGCCCTTCATATAGCTTTAGAAATCGATATGAAACTAGCATTTTTTCCGCATGCGAACGTCTAAGGCTAACGGACATTTAAGATTAAGCCTTTGCGGGGCCCAATTTAAACTCAAACAAACAAAATTGTAGATAACATATAGGAGTACAGCGGTTGAATTTCGTGAAGATAGTACTTATTGTTTCGAATTTTGGGGTGTACCATCGCCTGGAAAAACGCGCCGCTGAAAAGTTCGACTAAGCCAGCATTGTAGTAGTGAAAAACTTGTGTAGCAGATTTAGCATAGTCGAAGGTGCACCATAAGAAGGCATGCTCAGATTCGCAAAATTCTTGAAACATTTTTGATGTTTCGGAAAAATGAGTTGATCTCTCCATGCCATTTTCAATACAATTAATTTACAAAAAAAAAAAAAAAAAAAAAAAAAAAATACAATTATATTTAAAATAGAAAATAAGCTCTAATGTATATAATTAAAAATATTTACACTGTTATATAAAACAAACGTTAGCAAAACTCATAGTAAAGAGCAGGAAACTCCGGCTGTAAATAAAGATGGCCAAAGCTACTGATAAGAACGAACACACACACACACACAAAACTTTCGACCCATAGTAAGGGATGGCCATTCGCAAGAATTCTACCCCCCCCCCCCCTCCTCCCAAACACTATTTCTTGACTTAAGTTTTCCACGAAAAAGAGAGAACAGGAAATGAAGACACAGATGTTCTCTTTCCGGCATATTGCCCCGCCGAGTAACGCTATCGGCGCAGTTTTCTAGCTGATGGAACAGCTAATTTTATCCAATGATTATATGCATTCTTTCTGTATAGAAATTAAAAAATAATAATAATAATAATTTAAGATGCAGCCAACAAAATATCGTTGAAATTAATTTTCTAACAAATATTTTTTTGAAAAAAAAAAAAAAAAATCTACTCTGTAATGAGGAAAGTAGATATCAGAGGTAAAAAGTTCTAACCAATTGACTGAAGTTCACTTCGAGGTGATCATCTTGAAATTTACAGATACAATTTTTGTTGAAATCAATCGTGAGATTTTTCCAATAAGATCCACACAACCAGGACGAAAATTGCAAATAAGAAATTTGATCATTTCTAGCTTGATGTCCATATTTTAAAGGCATCTACTGTGGTATAGATGCATTCATTAAATTATTTTTCAAATTTTAAGCAATATCAATTTAAAATACTGGCGATAGATATTTTTTGAATAATCATGAAAGATATGTTTATCTTGCTTTTCAAACATCAATACAAAATTCTCTATTACTCTTTCATTTAATTGGAAAAAAAATAATGATTTTTGCAATACTTATTATATTAATAGTTACAAGAATGAATTCATCAAAAAATAAAATGAATTTCGACTCTTGCATTTTGATGAAAATACTACAAACAATACGATTATAATGTCAAATGTACGATGCACATATTGAAATATCAGGCGAGAGTTCGGAAGAGGGATAGAAAGTTTAAAATCCAGCTTATTTAGATGATTACCAATTAAACAAGAAAAATAATTTGGTGCAAAGGAGGAATTAAAAAAATAAAAGTATATATCAGGTTAATATAGTTAGCATAATATTTTGACACCTCAAAATAAGATTTTTAATTTAATTATTACTCTCTTTTATACAGAAAAGAAACAAAAGCTTCTTTATGCATGATGCAATAATAATGTACTGTATTATTGCATCATGCATAAAGAAGCAAGGGTTAGAAAACAATAGCAAGCTATAAATTTTATACTATATTAATAAAAGATGCATCCTTGATAAAATCTTGAAGGAAATCAATACTGCTTTCTAATTATAATCAGAAATGTTTTAAAAAGTTATTCAGGCAGTTTTTAATGCAAATATTATGAATTTCAATAGCATAATTTGATAAATATTTTCATTTAATTCACAAATTTTCAATTGAAATACAGAAGTAAATTAATATCAAAAGAAAATTAATTCATTATTCACATTAGTTTATGTTCATAATAGTTACTGCACCTAATTACTATTAACATTGTAAGTATTTGGCCTAGTGTTCATAAAACAACTTCTAAGTGTAATTGAAAAATTGACAATTGTATATTTTTTTTACCTATGTAATCACAAACTCCTAAAAGTAAAAATGCTCCCACCCATTTTCAAGTCATAATTTACAAAATCAAAGGTTCTTCACACCATTTCCCTTTTTAACCATAAAGATAATTTATCTATACTTATATAAAGCTCAATGTGTGTGTGTGTTGGCACTCAACAGGCCAGACCGTTTGACCTACAGCTACCAAATTTGGTACATGTATATCTTGGACGTCGGGAATGTGCACCTGGTGGGGTCCTTTTTTTTAAATTTAGAATTAGAATTAAAAACTAACTTTGCCGCCAAAAAGTCTTCATTTTCCCCACCGCCAAATGAATAAGGCTTCAGTTTTTTTCCCCCACGCAAATGAGGCTAGGCTTAACATTTTTCGGCCGATTATTTCAAGCGATTCTGTTTATTTTCTTAATGTTTGATGCATTTAAAATAAAACAGTTAATTAATCGATCCTTCAGATTCATTCTGAAGTACTTTTGAATTAAAATAACACAGAATAAAGGAAATTAAAAATGTCTAATCTGCATAGCGTTACCCCAACTGGCGTAGAAAAATTCACGCATTTGCGTTACCGTAGTTGGCGTTGAAAATTCACACATGTGCATTGTGTTCTGATTGTTAACAATATTATCAACGGATGATTCTTGATTTAAATTATTTTTAGGTTAGTTGCATGCTTTTGTAATTAAATTGTATTTATGTTAGCAATATATTTTTTTTTATGCTTATAGTTTTAAGTACATCGTTTTTTAAACCTGTTTCGACCGATTATTTTAAACGATTCATTTTATTTTCTTAGTGTTTGATGCATTTAAAATTAAACATTGTTAATGAATCGATCTGTTCATGATGAATCTGAGAAAATATTGTTGACAAATTCTTGAGATATTACATAAATTAAGAAAGATATTCTTTATTGCCCATAAAGTTTAAATGCTCTGTGACTCTGTTATCAGTAATCATATTATAAAAAAATGCTTTGTTTCAGTAAAAAATATTATTATATTAATTGCAGATTAATTATTTCCACTTTAATTTAAAGCATAAATTCTACGGGAGCTAACAGAAAACTAGAGAGATACATATTACGTTATGACTGAAAGCCTTTATAATATTATGAGTGAATTATATGACTATCAAAATGTAAAGTTTTAAAATTTTAACGAACATTAAGATTGGCAAACCGGCTGGTTGCCAAAGGCGACTAGTAAAAAATAAATACAAAGTTTGTAAGCGCTGCACAGCTGTTTTATTTAAAAATAACTCTGAACCATACAGGTTGGTAGCAAATCAAATACAAATTAATAATGTGCACTGGATAATTTTCAGATCAACAAATACTACAAGGGAATGGAAACATTTTGTAGTACCTATGAACTTGAAAAATGATTTTCAGATATGAAATAAGAGAAGAAAAAACATAACTAAAGTAATTAAAATTAAGGTTAATTATATTAGGAACCATTGCAATACATAACAAACATTTTATATGTTCATATTTTAAGGAATTAGTCAAATTAAAATCGGGTAAGCAAACATGGAATGTTCAAGCCAAAAGAAATTTACATGATGTAGAAAGGAGTAGAGGTAATTTTGAATAGATTCTAACAGCCTGAGCAGTACAACATAATAAAAAATATGAAAATTCTGCAATTTTTTCCTAAAACATTTGTGAAATAAAATCAAGTAAGACTCATTTTTACGTAATATGGTATATAATCAAGAATTTGATGAAAAGAATCTAAACATTCTAAAATGTTGAAAACAAAGAAATTTTAATAAGCTCATATTTTGACCTAAAAGCATAATTTTATGAATATTTTTTAGTTCTAACTGGCACGATCAAAAGAATTAAATTTTATATTAAAAAAAGTTCAAGACAAAGGTAACTGGAAAATACTTTGAAACTTCTAATTGCTTAGTCTTGCAGAAATTCATAGCAAATGCTAATTTCAGCAATTACATAGCTTGGCACCTTCATAAGATAAATCACTGTAAAGTTAACTATACTTGACAATATTTCACATTTGAATCAATGCAAAATGCACCAATTGAAAACATTTCTTAATGTGCTATTAAAATTTATCAAGCTTGAATGTATTTAATCTAACATATATTAGGAATTTATATATACTTAAGCACTGCTCAGAGAATTTTTAAGCCTTTCACATAACTTATAAACAGATCCCCTTTTCCTTGGCTTGTTCAAAATTTCATTTTATTCTTTCAATTAGAGTATAAGCAAAACAGAGAGAAATTAATACTTCATGCCACGTATTTCCAGTATGGTAGCTTCCTTTTTTCTTTTTTTTTTACAAATGTATATTATACATATAAACATCATTCATATGCCACACATTTAGATTCATTATATATTTTTCAAATATTAAGTATCATTAACTCTTTCAGAAGGTTAAAAAAATAACTATTAGGTACTTAAACATAAAATAATTTTCTTAGTAATGGATTACACCAAATACTTCAGCTATACTGCTCCTATTTAAAAAACATGCATATATAAACTCTGACCAAATAAATTCAAATTTCTATAGATGCTATTTTCATAAAATGTATTCTAGAACACAACTTTGTAAAACACTTCACATATCAAAACACATGTCAATATAATAAGGTAAAAGAATTAAGTAATAATTCACATAGAAAATTTAATAAAAAAAAATCAAAGATATAATAGAAGAAATTCAGTAGTGAAAATATCAACTTCATAGGGGGAAAATACATGTATAACCAGTTTTAATAAATATCACTCAAAAAGCACTTTAAAGCACTTCTATTTTTTAACCTTCAAAATATTAACAATTAGTTAAAATACATTTGCATAACATGAACATAATTCCATCTTTTTCCACAGACAGGCGACAGCTAGAAGGGATAAAGCCACCTCTAAAATTGTTAGTTGAGCATTCACAAGAATGCAAATTCCAAGAACCACTATAAGGAAACTCTCCATAAATGCAATTTTTATTAAGTCCACCAGGCTTCTTGGAACAAGCCATGAAACATAACAATATTTTTTTTTTTAAAAGGAGAGCAAATAGATAAAGGAGAGATCACTATGGTTGATTACTGAGGGTGGTAAAGTAATTTTTAGTGTGTGCAAATAACACTACAACAATCTTCATAAAATTTAAAACAGCGTGTTAAATGAAAGAATGTCTTCAGAGATATCCAAGTTTATTTTTCAAGCACTATCCCCCATGCAATTTCAGAATTAATATTCATCCTCATCATTCTGAGATGGCAGACCATCTTCTGGAACATCATCAGGAACAGCAAAACCATCCTATAAGAATAAAAGTAATAGATTATATATACTAAAAAACAAATAAAAGAAATGAGTCATAAAAACATTCAATTAAATACAATGGCTTTTAAATAGCCTACTTATTAAAATATCTTTCTACATAAAAAAAAGTATGGTTTTAAGGACAACATTTTGTGAGGTTGTTTCAAATCATGTGTATTTGAATCTGAGCACAAGTTGGGGTGGGGAGAAGTAGCCTGAAATGATCTCCATAATGTATTTTTTTTAAAACTCATATCTTCTAGATTTATGACGTTAAAAAAGAATAAATTTTAATATACTTATTAATTGAAAATTACATGCTTATTTATTATGACTGATGAAAAGAATTAAACCTTTTAAATTCCAAAAAACTTTCTTTTTATTATTTTCTCTTTGTGGAACTTGATATAAATATTTGAGAAGAATTAAAAGAGTAAAGCTAGCACATTGATTTATTAAAGTTCAAAATAGTTCTTGAATAAATCATAAAATAAACTAAATATATATTTTAAGAATAAATAACATTACACTCCTTTTCAACTGTCACCCCCCCCCAAAAAAAAGCAATCATTATGCAATTAAATTCTGATATTTCCTGAAACGAAATTAATAAAAGATACATAGTATTTAGAGAGTGCTAATGCTGCTACATCTAAAACAGAAATGAACACAATCAAATTAGAAATAAATGTTAAGTTTAATTATCAAAATGGAACAAAAAAAAGAGAAAGAAATGATGAATCTGGATTGAAGACATTTTCAAGGGTCACCCTCAGGCAAGGATTTTTTTCTGTGAGGGCCTGACTTTCGTCCAAATATTGACCCCTTGTGACCCGAAAATCCCAAGAAATTGAGGTTTTGGAGATAAGAATTAGTATCATAAAAACAAAAACAATATAAATTCCATGTTTATAATATGAAATCTAAAGACCATCTAACCGCACTAGAGTTATAATGGGTTTGTGCAAAAGTAGCAATATTTTACAGAATAGAAAAAGAAAGCAATACCTCTGTAGCATACAGAATTTCCAAGATCTGTTCAACAAATGCTTGCTTATCTTCACTCATTTCTTGTTCTTGACAAAGCACTTCAATATCTCTTAATTTGCCATAATAAAAGTCTCTTTCTCGTTCAAGCCCATCAACAGTGACTTTCATTTCTGCTAACTAAAATAAATAAATAAATAAAATAAAATAGACTGTTCAAATCAGGAATTTGATAATTTAGGATAAAACCAAACTAATACACTAGTAATCAACTGTAACATGTGGGAAAAAAAAAAAAAGAAAGAATGCAATATTCAAATGCATACCCTGTTTCTGAATAAAACTAAACTAGCTAAAATTTATAGCCTTATTTGGCCCAGTTTTGATAAATACATTATTAAAAACACACACACATGAATTAAAAACGGATAACAAATAACCGGATAAACCTTCTTGCCTGTTTTGTCAAGGGAGAAATGTTTACTGTTTCCTGCTTAAAATATTTGTTTAATAACTAAAAATATCTGACCCTGATCATGCATAATATTTCTGATATTTCTTTCTGCAACACAAATTCATTATTGACTCTGTGTACTTGAACTTCAACAGCTTTTTTTTTTATTTCACTGTAAGGAAAGCACAATAACCTTGCGGGCAAAAAAAAAAAAAAAAAAAAAAAAAAAAAAATACAAGAATTTACTATTTTTTAAAACAAATTTGTCAAAATTCAGAAAATTACATCAACAGTGAAAAACAAATTTCTTTACAACAAGAATCACCTGCTTGCCTCAATCAAATATTTTATTTTATTATTTCTTTAAATACCTGCAACTAACAGATATGATATAATCTATAAAAAACAAGAGAAAAATCATCCAGGATATCGTCAAATTCAGGTTCTCTAGACTTAAATGAAAAATCTACTTTACTTAAAAGACCACATAATGCAACTCAGTCTTCCTTAAGAGAAGAATATTTCATTCAGTTTCCATTCCTCCCTTTTTTTCTCTCTTTCTTTGAAAACATTTTCATTCTTAGGGTGTAAGGATAAAACTGTTGCATCAGATGACTGCATAAAGAATGCATGCAGAATATGTTCTCCACTAGTTTATACTACAGATTCTCATCAATTTACAAGTATGTCAATTTCCATTTTTGAAGAATGATGATTGCTCCCCTTGAAAAAAGATTCTGAACTGTTTTTTCATATCTTCCTTAAATTTAAAATGTTTATCACTTAAACTATTCTGTAAAGACTGAAACAAAATGATGAGATATAAGTGAATAAGGAGAAAAGAGTGAACCTTGGAAGAATTTCCCATTTAAATTTTGGCAGTTTCCTCGGCATTTGTTAAGTAGTATGTGATTAGGCATTATTGCAGAGGAAGATAATACCTTTACTGTTTGCTAAAACTGGCATTTTTATTTAAATTGTTGCACTGAGTCTAGCGAGTTGCTCACTATATATGGCCCAACCATTTCATCAGATTAGAATAGCCTGAAATGAATAATTTTGACGGTGTCCCAACGGCAGACAACAATGGAGCCCAACTTCAGTACTTTAATTTGCTACTTTTGTATTGAAGATTGCTATATAAAATCCATTTCTCATTGTCTGTTACCACATGATCCAAAAAAGGCTCTTAATTGTAACATACACTAGTACAAAAGGATGACACTGAGAGGAGCTATGGTACTCAGATATTCAAATTAGAAAATCCAAGCTTTTTTAAAAAGGCTATATTATTGAATTATGAAAATTCAGCATTTCTGCAATTGTTATTCTAAGGTTTTCTTCCATTACATTCTAAGGTTTTCTTCCATTCACAATACCATTATCATGTTGGAAAACTATCTTGGTCTTAGTTGACCTTCTAATGTAAAATTGGCATTTAAAAATCTGCCAAAACATTTTTTTGTGCAATTTCAACACTCCTAGCCTTTCCGAAATCGACAAAATATTTCCTATTAAAAATTAACTTTTCCACTATCCAATTTTTAAAAATTTGTCATACTCAAAAAACAACCCATTAATGACAAAAGTACTAATTTTCAAGCAAGAATATAATCAAACAAAACTTCAGCAATTCCCTATAAAGAACACTTTGACACCATCTATAAAAATAGGCCACACTTTTGCAATCCAACAATTAGTTTAATATACTCATACACCAATATACCATTTCCCTCTTTTTACAGAATCCAAAGAACATTAATATAAAGAAATTTCTGAACATTTCTAAGCAACTAAAAATTCAGCCCAATTTCAAATGTTTTATTAAAAATGTTCAAACAATTTAATTTAGTGTTGTTTAATACATCATTAATAAATGTTTCATTTTTTAAATATTTTTTCAACTTTGGAACCATAAATGTTCATCTTTAAAGGAACAAGCTGTTTGTAGGAAAAAAATAAAAGATGTCCCACTAGTTCCTTTGAGCATGATATTAGTAAAATAGGAGGGAAAAAATTATTGATTGCAATAAATATTTATACAATGTCCTGTATAAAAACCTATAATATAGACACCAGTTAAATTAAAGCAAGAAATTCTCAATGAAATTTCAAAGGTTTTTCTTAAAATTTTTTTGGATATTAGTACAATTAAAAATCAATATAATTTTTTCTCTCTTTTTAATCAGTACTACAGTTGTTGTATCAGATTCAATTTTTATATAAAAAAAAAATAATAATTAGTTATAGATAAATCAAGTTAACTGTTTCAATTAAAGAAATTTTTTTTCACCATTTGTTACTTTTAAAACATTGAATAATAACAACAGAAAGCCAAAAAGTTATCCTTTGATCTTTTAATGCTATAATGCATAGCAACAGTTCATGATAAAATAAGTAATATTGCTTTACTTTTGATATTAAAAGCTATTTCATTTGATGGCTTGTATATTTAATAAGCACAAACACATTTTGAATGCAATTGAATGCTCAAACATTTGCTTATGTTCCCACTCTATTTAAATGAATTACACAAAGCATTCTGAATATTACTAATATTATCATTTTGAAACAGTTAACACACTACCACATGAAACAAATTTTTATTTCATGTATAAGCTTATAAGCTATTGGTACAGTTGAAAATTATGGAGTTTTAACTTTTATAAATGTTATTTAATTTTTTCCCTGATATGAAAAAAACATAATATATTAAAAAAACATAATAGAAATGATAAAATGTACATTAATAAAAAAAATTTTAAATTTTATAAATCACCTGATTTGTAAGTTCATCTATTCTTTGATGATCACCTGCAGCAATTCGATTTGTCCTCTGAGCAGCTATTCTAGAACCAGTTGTAGTTGTTCGAGGAGATGGTGCTAAAGATAATTCATAATTATAATTAAAATTTGTAAATAAAGCCTAGTACTTAAAAACACTTCTATTAAAATCTACAAAAAAAGTAAAAATACATTCAGCAAATTCAAACTTATACATTGTATTAAGAATTTAAATTGAATGTTTGCATTCTTCCCAATTTATTATTTCAAATATTTTCTAAGACAGATGATTGTAAAAATTTTAACAGAAAAATAAATAAATTTAACAGAAAATAAAAAATAAATTTAACAGAAAAATAAAAATAAATTTAACAGAATTAAACAGAAAAAAAATGTATGCAATGTAACACAAATTATCTGATTAAAAACTAAAAGTAAAAATTAATTTGTTGGACGACATTACATGCTGGGTTTCAAATTATCAAGTGCTCGACTCCCTTCAGCATTCATTGGAAGATTTTTCCCTCATTAGAATCATCCTTACTAATTGCTTGGTCCTGATCTAAAAAAGTCACGATTTTTCAAAATTTTATAAAGACAAAGCTTTCAACTGTACTGCAGCATTCCAATGATTTATTTTTGGAAAACTTTCATGTCTGTTAAAGATTTCAATATCAGCTTTAACACTCAAATTGCTTCTTTCCTTTTTCTTTTCATGATAAAATACTAGGCAACAGTCTTTTATAGTGTTCAACAGATTTCATCCTACTCCTGGCTGCATAACTGACTCAGACAAAGAATATGAATTTTAATACGGGCTACTCTAGATCTTGTTGCAACTAAATAACAGTTCATTAAATTCTTTTATCTTTTTTCCATCTTAGGAAAATGCAAGTGGCATAGGACAATTGAATAACACCACTAAAGACAGCTTAAAATAAGTTTTGAGTTCTTTTGTCCTTGGATCCATTTTAGCATTTGTAATTTCAATAATTCACGCCAACTACTCATTCCCTTTTTTAAAATTCATAAACAATATTTTCTGATAAATTTTCATCCCAATTAGGCTTAATTTTTCAATTTTCTTGTGATATTATTTTAGGAATCAAAGTTACAGGAACAGTAATAGCAATAGGATAAAATATTTTGTGATATTTAGAAAGAATGTGTCTCTTTGTTACTTTAGTGTCTTCACATTCCACTTCATTTCGAATATCAACATGTGATACGTTATTCTTGATATTCCAAACAAGAGCATCTCATAAGCTAGGAAAAGTCTTTTAGACTCATCAGAGTTCCCTTTTAAGGCCTCAAAATAAGAATGGACTCAATTTAATTCCAAATGCTATAAGACAATGCCTGTAGAGTTTGATAAAGTTTGGATCCCCTTCCTGCAACTAAAAAACTTGCAGTAATCTTTATCATCGACATTCCGTTGAATAAGTTCCACAAGGTTTGGACCTTTAACTAGGCAGTCATTGAATGATGGATTTCCTTTGGTTTTGGCAGATCCATTGAAAACCAGTCTGATTTTTGTTGTATAGGCATCTTTTCAGATAGATCAATGAGGAAGATAGTGGCAGTCAAAGTGATCTATGTGTTCACTACTGATTTCTTCCAAGACCTTTTTCCCAATACTTTTCAGCTTTCTTTCAACCAAATTTCTATTTGAAGGCAATGTAAGAAATGATCTTTTAATCAAAATAACAAAAACAATATGACTTTCATCTTCATCTTGCTTAACAGAATTCAAAAATAATTCTTCAGTTTCTTTCTTGAATTCTTTTTGATTTAGCTTATTGGTAGAATCCAGTATTGGAATGGTATATCTCAACTCCAAATGCTTCTGTTATTCACATGTAATTATAAAACTATCATGTAACTATAATTCTTCAACTCATCATTCTTAGCCCAAACTGCATGGATTCACTTATAGTATGGAATTTATAAAATACCCAAATAATTGGAATTCCAAAAAAGAGGAGAAGTACATTGAAACAAAATAATAATCTAACAGTGTACCAAAGAAAAGATGAAACTGTAAAATTAAATTGAACGATTTATAAAATTTTTTTCAAACAAACAAAAGTGATTTTTGGCTATTCATTAAAAGCAGTCAAAATAGCTGCTTCTTATAATAACACCTTTCTTATGTTAAAGAAACACACAAGATTTTATAAAATATATTTATTGACAAAAGAAAACTAAAAATATTTAGAATTATATAAACCATGTGCTTTCAAAAAACATAAGGATGGAAAGTTACCTGCACGAGCAATTGATTTCACATTAGTATTAGGTGCAAGACGACTTGTGGAACCTGATTTATTACTAACTCCTCCTCCTTTCCCTTCCGTGCCAATCATTATTCCATTTCTAGCATCCAAGGGATTATAATCCTGACCACCATAGTTGGCATCAAAAAACTTCTTAAACCATTGCAAAAATTCAAAATTATCTTGAAATCTTCCTTTGATTAATTTATCCACTGGTATATGCTGAAAAAGAAATTTCATTAAAGTAATTAATCTGAATTAGCAACTAAATCAATTAAAAAAGAAGAAAAAAAAATTATTTTTTAAGAATAAATTTTCAGAACACATCAGAATTATGGATTATTAAATAGATACTTATATAGAACATTACAAAAATTTCATATATATTCTTACAGAATGTATTACACAGACTTTCTTCTAGCAGCACAAAAACATACTAAAATAAATTCAATTCATATTTTAAACAGAATTTATAAGGATGGGAAAAAAGATCATACCTTATCAGCACCAACTTTTTTAAATGCTGCTTGTAAAAGTTTGAAATTTTGGATATATTCATGCTCAAGGTTGGTTTTAAATTTGACTTTCTTTAAAGATATGCTACCTGAAAATAGATTATGAAATACTTAAAACATTAAACAATTTTGGAAATTATGAAAAACTTTGCAGAATTCAAAATTAATTTGTTCATGATTTAAATGTCACATAGGAATAATATAGTAAAAATGTTTTAAATTATAACTAAATTACAATCCTCATCAATAAAAATTAAAGAAATTCGTTTTATTTCAAATATTAACATTTTAGTACTTAGAATGCTATATGCAAGATAGAAAAACATTTCAACAGTATAAAATCTTAAATGTCTTACCAGGAAAAAGCATATCCATAAATTGACAATAAGCAGCACCTAAAAGAATAAAATATCGCAAATCAAACAAAAATGTGCAAAATTTTGTCATAAAAAGGAAATAACTTACATATATGGTCAAAATACTCATAACAAAGGGAAAGCTGGAAATAATTAAATGTGCAAACATGTCACACAATGCAATCTTCAACTTAAATGATTATATTCTATATCCTGTTTTGAAGGAACAGTTGTGGAGTTCTTTAAAGACTTATCCATAATTTTAAGTAAACAGTCAATATTTTATATTTTATCAAGATCTTTTGTTTAAGCCACGGGAAAATGAACCAAAGGTTGGGAGGGGAGGAGAGAGAGAGAGAGAGAGAGAGAAAAAAAGCTATGAAAAGAGAATTTTGAATTTGTATATCTTGCACATCTCAGAAGTTACTGAAAGGCCAGAATTCAAGTGACTAGGAAATTAATTTTAGAATGTAAATTAGCGTATGTGTGTGTGTGTGTTTTATAAACTGAAGTTCAGCTGAATGTTAATGAATTAACTTCCAAGCTGACATCCAAAGCCACAGTAATTTTTTTTTTTAATTCCTGATACAATCGTAATTTAATCTTGTTAGATAAATTAGAATTGCGAACGATAACAGTAAAAGTTGCAACCTTATGCAGCTATAACAAATTTATCCTATTCTCAAAATAGGTGGCCTAAATAATAACTTTCTTAAGCAGGGTCTATTTATTTAAGTCAATCATAAATTAGTATTTTGATACTTTACATCATAAATTTTTCTAATTTTCAGGATCACAGTTTTACCTGCACACTCTAAATAAATATTAATAAATGTGTGTAAACTTCGTGTCTGTTATTATTGCTGTGAGTTATTCCTGCAACATACCCCAATTAAAGATATCAATATTGTAATTCTACAATTTAAATCCGGTCATAACAAAATATATAAATAAGTGCATAAACAAAACTCATTTATAAGACAGCTCATTTGATTTTTAATAGCATATATAAAAATGAATTGGGGTTCAAAAAAATCAATCACAACAGATTGAAAATTATTATTTTCCAGTTGTTTCAATTCTTAAAGAAAAATCAACCATTCTGTCAAATTCTCAGAAATCAAGAGAAAAACTGAAAAGTTCACTGTAAATTTTAGTAAGTTACATTCTATATTTTGTTTTATAATGAAGAGTACAACAAGTAGATAATAAATTGATATCCACATTTAAAGATTAAAAATTTCAATAAAAACTAGAAACATTTAACCAATATGTTTCACATCTTTGCAACATGCTTTATTAAATAAAAATCTTATAATGCATTTTGAATACAGGTGAATTTTTTTAAAGAGCTTATAAAAATTAGCACTTTGTTTTTAATATTCATTATTATCTATTAGAAATATATATGGATGGAAACAAGGCTTTTTTCTTTCATAAAATGTATTTTGTAATAATGTTAAAAAAGACATGGCATGAGGCAAAAAATATCTAAGACAGATTAGTGAGCAATATCTAAATTGATTGCTAAAAATACTCTTCAGAAACTTTTTAAGTCATTGCTTTATGGAATTTCTATATATGGACGGAACAGGGAACAAATATATATGGATGGAAACAGTTTTCTTTCGTTTTTACAAATTTATTTTATAATAATGTTAAGAAAGGCATGGTATGAGGCAAAAAACATTTAAAACAGATTAGTGAGTAATATCTAAACTGATTGCTAAAAATACTCTTTTCTTTAGAATCTTTTTAAGTCATTATTTTATGGAATTTCAGCTGAAAAAAAATTGATCAAGTAATTCAAAAGTGTAAGTTTAAAAAAAAAATGTAAAATTAAGGCTTTCTCAAAGTACTCAAGAGAGGAACATGAAATTGAAATTGGCGATGACAAAAGACTTCATTGATGGAATATATTCTGACTTAAAAGGCAGGGAGTAGAGAGCCAAATGAGCTTCTTATTGTATTGGTCTATCCAAATTAATTTCTTGTTTAATTTAAAACGAATTAAAAAATTTTTAAAGCAAAAATTAACACAGTAAAATAATTTTCTTATTTTTTAATACTTGGCATTTTTATTTTGTTTATAAAAAACTTTCATGGTTCTGTACAGTTACTTTATAACTATCCCTTTCAGATTTATTTTAGACAAAGAAAACTTGTAAACCAATACATTCTAGCAATTAACAGATTACATATCAAATAGATTAATCTGAAACCAAATTTTTACAAGAGGCAGAATAAGAAGGAAAAGTGTTTTCTTTGATTTCCTCACAACTAACCTTCAACTTATGAGGTTTCTGAAATTATTGCTATATACATATTTCCATTTTCTAATTAACTTTTCTCAATTAACAATTGTTCAAACAAATGCAAAGTTTTAATAAACATTTTTCTATTCGCTTTCATTATTTTTCATTCAAAACATACTTGCTAAAATCACGTTTTCCCTTTTTATATTATAAAAAAAAAATCCGTTTAGTTTAAAAAAAATTGCTTTTAAATTTATTAAGTCATTAAAAGAAAATCCTCCAATTTTCTTTCCATAAGTGTACATTCATACCTCTCAGTGTATCGTATATTTAAAACAGATAAAATTGAAATCAAATCAAAAGGGTCATTGCAAATATTTTGAATGATTAAGTATTATAAAAACAACCAAATATATAAAACTTTGTTTAAAAGGAAGCTATTGGTGAAAATTCAAAAATTGTTTTGCTTTAAAGTCCATTTATTTGGTTTCCAAATTTATGAATGTTTTTATAAATTACTGTAGCTAAAGATGAAACCGAAAGTTGCATGTATTTGATAAAATGATAAACATTTAACTGTGCATTATGAATTATTTTATACTAGCAGTACCCACACAGCATTGCCATGGCATAGCATCCAAGAGGATAAATTAGCTTTAGACTTAAGTCTAGCCTCCACACAAAATTTTTTTTTTTATAGCACATATTTAGAAATATTTACGGCTAAGCTTTGATATACAGTCATTTGATGCATTGAGAGAGAGGCAATTTTTCGGTGCCGCTTTGTTTGGTATTACACACCCGCCATTTTTTTTTTATGTTACTGCATGCAACTATATTTCGATCTTTCCTATTCATTTGCCTTGAGTTTTTCCTGCTGCACATACTTCTACTTACTTTCATTATTTTCGATTAAAAAAAAATTTTTTTTTTTGCATCATTTCATTTTACTGCATTTATTGACTTTTTTTTCTATATTTCCATTAATTTACTGCAGCGTTCCTCGGAACCTTTAGATTGGAAACACTATTGCTGCCGTTCTCGCCACATTCAGCCATTTTGCTAAAATTTGCTGATAAACATTTCAGGTGAAAATGACTGTATATCAATTGCTGTTCCATAGTAAGATTGTTAAAATGATTGCAATTTTTCCTTGTAAACAACACATGCCTTTTGATTCATCTTTCCATTTTAAAACTGGACCAAGCTTTGATATACAATCATTTTGCGCCTTGCGAGGTAACAATTTTTCGGTGTCACTTTTACTACCGTTCTCCCCACATTTGGCCTATTAGCTAAAATTTGGCGATAAATTATTTTTTGGTGAAAATGACTGTATATCAAAGCTGAACAATATGGACAGACTATAGACAAATTCAGAGCGATGTACTCCTTTTTGGACCAAATATCAGGAACGTTTGTTCTTTCACTTCTCCTGTATCTCAAATTTAAATGTCTTTCTCTGTCAGCAGACAGGCGAGATTCATTCTGTTTCTGTAATTCAATTGCAATGCGATTTAAAGAGAAATGGTTACTTCACTCAGCAGAAGAATTCTCCTTTGAAGAAAGTGTGGATATCCTTCTCTGCTATTTGCTAACCTAACGTTTCTTTTCTCTACATTTTCATTACCATGCAACAACCAAAGTGTTTTGGCATTTAATGTGCTCCGGCGAAGGTCGGATTTCCCTCTTTTGGGGATAATGAGATTTCAATCGTTGCTTAAAATCAGACGTAAGCAAAGAAATTATTGCATATGAATATCACAGCTCTTGCTATTTACACACGCGAAGTTTGAAATTTCCAAAATTAGTTACGTATTTCTGAAGTTTAAAACGTTTCAATATGCAGATGCTTTCAGGAGACTTCATTTTATACTATGTATTGATGTTTATCAGCATTTTCTAAAAAAGCTTTGAGTTCTTTCTTTACTAGAAGAATTGGCAATTACATTTGCTTTTGAACATTGTTTACGTTTAAAAAGCATTTGCTCGTTGAGATTCCATTGGGATTTTCGAGACAATGTTTAGCTTTTTATCTCTTAATTACTGATCATTACATCCTTTTAAATAGGTAGTTAAGTTATCTGCAGTTCAATAAATATGAAATTTCATGTTAATCAATATTCTTTCATGTACAGATGCACCTTCTGTCTATGTTTCATACGCAAAAAGAAACTGTTGAGTTCTTGATAATTATCCAATATGGTATTAAAAAAACATTCACGAATGTTAGACAATCAATACAAATAAGTGTTTTGATGCTTTTTCTACTTGAAGCATTTAATTGTAGTTTATAATTGTTGGTAGATTTTGATTTAAATTATACTCTAGCTTCTATTTGAGTTGCAAGAACTGCTTTTCTTTGGAAAAGTTTTTAGCAACTTCCAAAAAACAATTTATGCGATTAGGAAAACATTTCACTTATATGTGCACTTATGCTTATAGGTAAACTAGCAATACCTGTACAGCGTTACCCATGGCATAACATCCAAGGGGGAAAATTAGCTTTAAACTTAAGTCTAGCCTCTGCCTGAGCATGTCAAGCAACATCAGACATAAAAAGACCTTTAGAAATCAAAAATAACCACAAAGCAATTTTTATAGCACACATTCAGAAATATTTAGGGCTAAGCTTTGACATACAGTCATTTGACACCTTGCGAGGTTGGCAATTTTTTGGTGGCACATTGTTTGGAGTTACATAGCTGCAATTTTTTTTATGTTACTGTATTCCGATTTTTCCTGTTCATTTCCCTTGATTTTTGCATGCTGCACATACTCCTTCTGTTTACTTTCATTATTTTAGATTAAATTTTGCATTCCATTTTACTGCATTTATTGATTTTTTTTTTCTTCTATATTTCCATTAATTTGCTGTTGCGTTCGTCAGAACCTCACGATTGGAAATGCTATTGCTGCCGTTTGCATCACATTTAGCCATTTTGCTAAAATTTGGCAATAAAATATTTTTGGAGTAAAAATTACTGTATATCAAATTTGCTCCATATTTAGACTCTTAAAATGGTAAAATATGATATGTGAATATGAAAATATTTCGCTAAAAATATACAATAGAAAAGGCGTTTTAAAATTTAAAAATATACAAGCAAATACCCACTTGCTTATCAACTCTGTATAATCAGATACAAAAATAAAATTCAGCTTACTTCATAATACTCCTTTGTAAATTATATTGGCTGTTTTTCTTTCTGATGCCAAGAAAGAAGAGACAATCAGCCAAATGGTAGACTTTGCCGTATATAAATGTTGGCATAAAGTAGTGTTCATGCACTATTAATGAAGTAATTGGAAAGGCATACTAGTGTATGTTTGTTGGAAGTAGGGTGTTCATTAGTAAGAAGTGAATGTAATAGTTCAGGAGGGGAAAGACTTTTTCTAATTTAATTTTCCCTTGTAAACAACACATGCCTTTTGATTCATCTTTCCATATTAAAGCTGAACAATATAGTCAGACTATAGACATTGTTCCTATTGAAACCGAAGCATCATTTCTGTAATCCACACATGGATCATAATTCAGGGCAGAGTACTCCTTTTTGGACCAAATATTAAGAATGTTTGTTCTTTCGCTTCTCATCTGTCTCAAATTTAAATGCCTTTCTCTGTCAGAAGACAGGCACGATTCATCCTGTCTCTGTAATTCAATTGGAGTGCGATTTAAAGAGAGACAGTTACTTTGATCAACGAAAGACTCTCCTTCCCTAAATGTGGACATTCTTTCGCTGATATTCGCTAACCCAACATCTCATTTCTTCTACATTTTCATCATTGTGCAATAAACAAACCGTTTTGACATTTTATGTACTCTGGCCAAGGTTGGATTTCCTTTTTTTGAGCACAATGAGTTTTGAATCACTGTTTAAAATCAAAAACAAAGAAATGTATTGCATATGCATACTACAATTCTTGCTATTAACGCATGCACAGTTTGAGGTTTTCGCACATGCATGTATAAATGAAAACACAGATACTGCTGTTTTAAGCGTGAGTGAATTGTAATAAAAAATAATTAAAATTGTAATTATAACACACTATTTTTTTTTTATTTTGATATGACTTTAATATATTAAAACCTTCCACAATAAATTCTCTACAAAATAGTACAAATATCTCGATATCAGTTAAGTATTTTTCGAGTTTTTCTGATTTAAACATACAGACGCTTCCAAGAGACTTCGTTTTATACTATGTAGATGTTTTAAAGCAACATTTCTTGCTACTCTGCTTTTAAAGAGAGTGTTCAGAATACAGGAAATGGAGCCTTTTCGTGTTTTAGTTTTGTTGCTGAATATTGAAACGACAAGTAAATTACTGCTAGTTTGGAATTACTACTAATTAGGAAATATCAGTAGACAGGACTTGGCAATGAAGAGGAATTTCATTACTCAATGCAGTAGCATGTTCAATATCAATTATATGTATAAAATTGGGATATGATAATATTATAGTCATATCCCAATTTCAAGCAATGTTAAGTATAGAGCAAAACATTGGTGTAAAAATTATATGATGATTTACAGGAAATATATATTGTTGGGACTTATTATGGAATTCATCAAAAATTCCAATAGATTTATGCATTCAGAATATTATGTAGATACTCTCAAAAGTAATACACAGATAATGAATAAATGTGATCAACAATTATTTAAAAAGTGTTTGCACAATAGGACTCAGAAAATATATTCAAATTTAAAAAATCCTTTGTGTGAATTTTCGCCTGAAAACAAATATCAAATTACAAAATGTACATCTTGGCGTATCAATTTCTACATCACAATTCATTTATTTTAAAATTTTTAATGAGCAGCGAATAATTCCTGGTCAATAGATATTAAAAGAATAAGTAAGCTTTGATAATAACACAGTCTTTACATAAAATCGGCAGTCATTGAAAAAACAAAACCTTCTAGGAAAAAAATCTGAGCTGTCAAAAAGAAACAAAAGTTATGACATTTTTTATAAGGAAACATATATATACTACAAATGTAGAGACCTTTGATGGAAGGTAAACAAAAATATTTTTAATAAAAGACAAAAACTTAATTTTTTTTCCTTTAAAAAAAACTTGCATTTCGTAAAAATTCTCAAAGCATGATCTCAAAAACAAATGAAATTATTACATTAAAATTTTGAATGTATATTATTATAAAGGCAATGGCTTTGAAAAGAATATATTTTCCTTTTGATATGCCTAATGTTTTCAACAGTGAATTTCACAAAATTTTGAATACAGAATAATCAAAGACAATTTTTTTCTGAAAATGCACAGATTTCTTAAGATTTTTAATTAAATATTTTACCATAGTTGCAGATAAATTATGTACAAAAATATTTTGAATATGTTAGGTTTTTTTTTTCTTTTTTTTTTTCTCTCTCTTGTAGAAAGCTTTTGTCGCAGTTTTCATTATATTTTTACTCAAACTGACCTATTTTTACTGAATCTCTCAACTGGCACAAAATATCTTCATTAATATTTTTCTTTATTTTGAATCACACCAATACAGAAAATCACAGCTCATTAGAGGGATTTTTCAAAAATGTGTCTTTTTAGATAGTCAAGATAGCTTACACTTAAATAAACTTAAAAAAAATATATATAATTTAAATGATGATTAATATTGTACATATTTGATAAACTATAAATGCTTTAAAGTATAATTCCATTTTATATTAAACATTGCAATAATACTGATAGCTAGGCTATTATATACTTTTTACCAGGTGTTACATGCTAAAAATATCTAATAATTTTTATTCAAAACAATTAAGAATTTTATCTAATTTTTTTTCATATAAGATTAATATATTCTTACATAAAACAGTAAATACTAATTCTTATGTTTCATGTACTTCCGATTTACAGACAATAAAGAAGTGAATGAATTTTCAAGAATAAAGAATATCTTATGTTAGGTACAAAAGTTAAATTACATTGCGAATACAGGTAACAAATATTATACCAAGAATTTGAATAGTGATACCAGTGAGACATTTTAAATCCTCAATATACTGTTCTATGTCCCTATCTTTCTTACAGAGTAAAAGTAAGCTTAATTTCTAATTAGATAAGACCATTGTATTAACTCATCAGGTATTCAACTGGAATTTCATCTCTTCTTTGAATGACATGGAAAGGAATAAAGCGTTCTTCCAGCTTCTCCATAAAAGTTTTCACTTTTAGAGCCATTCAAGAAATTCTTCGCTTGCAATTTAGGGGCGAAATATATAAATGTAACTTGAGAAAACTATTTGTTGTTAACAAAGCAAATACTAAAAAATTTTGAAAAAAAAAAAAAAATCAACCAATATTTATTCTGAACACAAGAATATAAAAATAAAACCAATATATATTTAAATATAATGCAATTATTCATGCCATTCAAATAGTTTAAGGCATTAATTAAAATTATATATATATATATTAGATTCAAGCTCAATATTACCTGAACATAATTCCTCAATTTTTGTATATTGACTCTGAAGACATTCATTTACCCAATTAAGCATTTCGTGTCGGCTGAGATTGTCAGCAGTTGCACTAGTTGAGTACACATTAACACATATAACTGGCTCTCGTTCTGTCATGATTGAATCTAAATTAAAAAAAAAGCTTTAAAATGTAGTGAAAATTATTATATATTGTTAAGAAATTGAAATAATAACCCATTTATACATATTGTTTTTCAAACTACATTTACTATAAAAAAATTGCTCAGAGGAACTGATAAGCAATACTGACAAACAGAAATTTAAATTTATCAAGATACATAAAATTCCAAAAATAAAAATAACTTAGTAACACACTACTCAAATTTATATCTATTTCGTTAAAAAGATTAGAAAAATTATTATACAAAAATTAAAAAGCTGATTTCAAAATCGAAAATACGAATCTGCTGGAAATAATCATGCAAAAAATTATAAATTATCCTTATTCAAATCAAATATATTTCGCTTCCTTAAATAAATGACAAGCAACTTCATGTCAGTATTCAACTAACAGATAACAATTTATCATATGACTAAACAGATTAGAGTTTGTCAGAAAATGACAGTTTATAACAAACATGAAGTAAACTTACTGCACAGGCCACCTGTCTAAACTTTTCGCGACTGATAGCTTGCAGCAATCGGGGAATTATAAAAAATAGAATTGTGATTATAGGACTACAAAATACATTAATTCCTAATAGGGATGTAGAATTTAATAGCTTTATATGGAAAACATTTAATTCAAGGTTTAGTAATTTAGTGCGTGGGCAACTTTGATACATTAAATTAAACATTACTAAGGTAACTTTTATAAGAAGAATATATCATGTATTTATATAATTAGCTCACCTTCAAATTAAAGTAAAACGACACTTTTTTCTTTGAAAAAACGAAAGTAAATTCTCATATTCAAGAAATTACTTACCAGTTGCGAAGATTCAGATTCACTACCGGTAGAGCAATTTAAAAGATTTTGGACAGTTCGAAAATTTCATTTATTTAAAACAAAGGTGAAGGTTTTTGCTACCATTACTTCCAGTAATCACCACTAGGGAAAGTATGGAGAAATTAAAATTTGTGAATTTAAGGATTTGGAAATATTTATAGTCCAATATTATTTTTATTTCATGAATATATATTAGTTTTAAAATATATCAATTATATTTTCAACAATCATGACAAAGATAAGATGTGGAACTACCGGACTCGTTATTATTTTTGGAATGAAGTGCAGAATCATGCTGATGTGAAGAAGAGGTACTTTACAGTGTTTCTCATTCATGTTGTTGCGAGGATTGTCAAGACTACAAATAATTGAATTTTGAATAAATGCTCATTTCTAATAATTAATTGATTCGTACTAATATTATTATTAGCTCTAAAGATGGAATGTTTGATAGGTATTGCTTTCAAAGACTTCGTTATTGTTGCTGCTGATAGAAATGTTTGTCATAGCATTGTGGTCGTTAAAAAAGGTAACTCGACTGTTCTTTTTTTACTTTTAAAAAGTGAGGAATTGAAAATGAAATATTTGCTGTTTGATGTTTATTATTAATTATCATTTGAATCTTTACTGATTATTGTAATAAGCTGTGTATGATATAGTATTTTTAATAAGTGCCGGTCAAGTTCCACAATGATTTTTAGTTCTTCATTAGTTTTCATCTTTTAGAAATAATATATTTTATTTTAAAGTTACGAATATGGATCTTTGTTTGGTGTGCATAATTTTGTGTCTTGAAATTCTCTTATAACATTTATTGATATGCTTGTTGATCATCTACATAATAGTATTGTCAAGTTTTTGATTCTATATTTATTTCTGTATTATCGTTCAGAAATTATTACTGTTATTATAATTTCATTTTAATGTAGCTATGTACACATCTGATTTATAAATTATTTCCACTTGATCTTTAACAAATTTCAAATTTTTAAATTACTAAAACATTGTGAAATGAATTTAAAGGTAACATTGAATTCGTATCTTGTGATAATTTATGTAATTAATTTTATTGAATTTAGTTTTTGTAAAAAGGGTTTGGTTTTAATTACAGAAATCTGAAACCTTTTGATATTTTGTAAAATGTTTAATGTTAAATGAAACGAAGTTTCTTTTATTTAATGATTTTATTTGTCTTCATTTGTTTGATTTTAATGTTGTTTTTTCTTATGACACTTTTAATTTTAATACAATTACATTTTTGGTTGACTAAATTATATGGTAGTATTAACAAACGAATTTTTCTTTGGAAATGTCTTCCAAAATTGTGTAATCAATGAATGGTATTATGATTATGGTTGGCAAACTTTTTAATTTTGAGTTAAAGTTTCGTACTGAACTCTTAAGTTTTACTAAAATTGTTTGTTTTTAATTGTTAAATATTTCACTAATGTATTAATTATTCAAATTGTAGACTTAAACTGTTTTATTTTGAATGTTGTTTAATTCTTTCCAGATGAGGATAAGATGTATAAGCTGGGTGATCACTTATTGATGGCAGTCTGTGGAGAACCTGGTGATACTATTCAATTTGCAGAATTTATCGCAAAAAATATTCAACTCTATAAGATGAGAAATGGTGATTGTTTCTTTCATTCTTAGTAAAATTTTAATTAAGGATTGTAGGTATCCCCCCCCCCCCGCACATACACATAAAGGATTTTTTGTTTCTATTTTCAAATTGCTAATATTTATAAAATGCTATCAAACATATGTGGTTTTTAAATATTTTGGAATGATCATAATATTGCATTGTTCTGGAATTTTTTCCATTTATTTAATCTTAAATTTAATTTTGTTATAAATTGAATTTTAATTTTACTGGCTATTTGATTCCATTATTATTTTTTCCAATTAGGTTATGAATTATCACCCACAGCTGCTGCTAACTATACACGTAGAAATTTAGCTGATTTCCTGCGTAGCAGGGTAAGTAGATTTATTTTCAACATTTTAAAAATTGATTAATAAGAACACATTTTTGATTTCACAGAATTTTGTCCATAAAAGAATATTTCTGAAGAATAAGTTAAAATGTTTATTCTTATGATGCAGGTACTATAGTTGCTTAGTAAAGTGACCAATTTTGTTGAAAAAAATGATGACTTAAAAAAGTATTAAAGTTTAGAAATTTCGATTTTCATTTTTTTTCTTTTACTTTCTTTTCTTTGCCAGTAGATTTATTTAGTTCTGCCAAAAAGATTATTGGTAAAACAGTTCTTTTCTGGAAAGCTATTATTTTGCACAAATAAATCTGAATTATTTTCCTGAGATTTTTTTCTGTTCATATCAGATTTAATACTTAAAATATTTGGTTTCTGTTAGTTAGTTCTGTTAGTTAATTTGTTCCATTTCCCCCCTTCTTTATTTTATTTTAAATGTTATTATCAGAAAAAATGTGATTTTTAAGATAATGCAAAATGGTCATTATTCAACAGATTAATGTGAAATACCCAGGAATTGCAATTAAATATAGTTTTACTACCAGTATGAATTTGAAATTTTTTTTCTATTAATCGTTTTTATATATTTTTTTCTTGCAAGAGGATGTTAAAGATTTTTGGTAAGGGTATAAATTCTTTTCAGTTTGATTGGTTCTTTTTAAAGATTATTAAGTTTTAAAATCATTTCCCTTGTTTAACTTCTTTTATAACAATTTAAATAAGTAGGTGCTTTGTTGTATGATAATAATATTTAAGATTTAAAGATTGAGAATGTGGAATGCAGTTATCTATTTCTTTAATAGTCTTTCAGTCCAGTTAATAATATATAAAAAACTAGAATTGTAACCAAAAGAAAAGTAACATTTTTTCATTTTGCTTTAAAGTTTTTGAGACCAAACACTGTTTTATTGTGTACATTTTAGATAATTATCTTTTTCCTGCATGCACATAATAATGTTACAAATTTTTAAATTTATGGAAGATTTTCTTTGCTTTTTAGTGTACAAATCTTCCTATTTTGGCCTTTTAAAACTTTTTCAAAATATTGAATTTCCATATTTCCCTCCATTATCACTGGGGGATAATAATGAAATCATTTTTTTTAAACATGGAATTTCTGTTCTTAATGTATTTATATGACCATTTTCTGTACTAGACTCCCTATGCTGTAAATATCTTAATGGCTGGATTTGATAAAGATAGTGCTGAATCTGAACTTCATTACATTGATTATTTGGGAACTATGGATAAATTGCCGTATGCAGCCCATGGTTATGGTTCATTTTTTGCTTTAAGTATCATGGATCGACACTACAGACCAGGTGAGATTTTTTTAAATTAAATTTTTTATTGAATTTCTTTGTCATCATAATTTTTCATTAAAAATTATGATAAATTTATTAAATGACAAAGGTGTTCTATTATAATTTATTATATGATTCCTCAATTGAAGGAGAAGTTCGTTATTCTAATTCTTATTGATTTTATTTTCATTTGGTAATCTTTTCAATAAGAAAAGTTAACTTTATTTAAAAGATTTACCCATTACCTTTTATTTTGTATATATGTATTGCACTATCTGAACTTTTGTTACAGTATTTCTTATTTATTTGAATGGCTACCTTCATGACTTAATAATAATGACCTTCATTACCTACCTAATGGTTGTCATACTGCTGTGAAAACACAAAGAAATTAAAAAATGTCTTTAAAAAATCCCTGGAAAATGCAGGGAAATTTGAAACTTTCATAATAACCAGAAAATATAGGGAATTATAAAGTTTCTTAGTTATTTATTTCTTTTCTAAAAAGTGCCAATATCTAAAGATTGTGAGAATAAAAGATCCAAACAAAAATATAACATTTGCCATTTTGTAATATGGAAACTTGCCCTTTTTCTACTCTCCATGTTTTTTTTTCTGTATAAATCATTTCCAGTTTCATAAATCGTGTGTTTGGTCCAAAATGGCCAAGTTTGGCTTTTGTTTCCTAAAACCAAACCAAACCTAACCAAACTATTCCAGTTTCAATTTGCAAGTAAGATGTTCCTTTTCCCATAAGATTCTTAAATTGCAGCTAAAGAGCATGCACACAACTTCTGTAACTATGTGAAAGAATAGATAACATTTCTGTGGCGGAAATAGCAACATTCCATTTGGGTAAGCAGTAAAGTGGTATTAAGTCTACCACACTTGAGTTTATTGAATAGTTTATTATTTGAGAAACTGTGAGCTTACTCAAGGTAAATTAGAGAATCTTTTCAAAACAATGAGTGTCCTTAAATCTGTATTTAATATGAATTGTACGGATAAAAATATCAATCCTGTTTTCTCTGAATGGGTTTCGAGAAGTTTCGAAATATCCATATGTTGCATACTATGTAAGAAGATAATAAGCCTAAGTAATATGGAAAAACAGGCACTTACTAGCCATGCCAAAAGAGGTAAACATACAAGACTGCATGCATCATTGGTATTGGACTTAGTATTAAAAAAGAAAAGATGGAAGATTTAAATGGAAATACTGGAAAAAAGGGCATGTCAAATTTAACGTTAAAAAATAAACCGATTTTGAACTTTTAGCTCAAGAACAATCATTTAAAGTTGAATTTTTATGGGTATTAAAACTTGTTGCGTCACATTCATCCTTTGCATTCAATGATATATCGGAAATATTTTCAGATAGCTGAAAGTGAAATAGCTAAAAAAATTAACGTTAAGCCATTCAAAAATGTCATACCTTATTTGTTAAGGAATAGTTCCATGAAACTGATAAATGAAAAATCTGCTGAAATTGATGCCCAAATACATGAATTGACAAAAATAAATAAATAATTTTGCTTTTTAATATTTTTTTTGTTAATTAATCTTTAAATGACTTGTATCTCATGGTAACAGAAATGTTTTGTGTTTTATTTCATCTAAGTCCTTAAATTTGTGTGATTCACAATTAAAAAGTACGAAAGGTAATATATCTCTCAGCCTCTAATATATAAATTTTGTCTTGCTAAATTCTAAGTAATAAAGATTTTTTTTTTCTTTTTTGCTTGTAAATATCGAAATTCTCTTTATATGTTATTATTTCAATTATGAAATTGTTTCTTTCTTTCTTTCCTTGCCTTTTCCACTCTTTAATATCGTATTGCTTCATAACTTGCACAGAAAAAAACGGATTTTTTTCCAGATTTGAGTGGCAACCCTATTAAATAATTAATATGGAGTGCAAAATAATGCTCTCTCTCTCACTCACACACACACACACACACACACACACACACACACACACACACACACACACACATGTATATTTGTGTGTGTGTGTAAGCATTCTTTTGTTTGACGCAGAATGCAGTTTTGAAGACATTGAAGTTGTTTAAAGTTTGCTTTATTTTCTCTCTAATCCATCCCGGGAAGGCACATTTATATACAAGAAGCCACGGATAAAACACGTTTGCTCACAGCAACAGATTAGACAAGAAGTGGTTTAAAAAGAGGGAGAAACAAATTATCTCAGTCTTATATGCATATTGTGATATTTTAAGAGAGATTTTCATGGCATGTCAATCAAAAAGCAAGGGAAACACAGGGATCTTTTAGAAGAATTTGTAAAGTCAGCGATATTTTGTCCCTTCTCTTAGAGTGTGAGAATGTTTAGGCTTTTAGCCGATTCAGCAATTTTACAAAGCTTCTCTTGAATAAATTAAGTAGAGAAAGTGGAATTCGATAAGGAAATAAGAAAATAAAATTACTATGGGCTAAATTAAAGTCTTGGAAATTAATTTGGAATTGAAATTAGAGTTTAAAATATCATTATATATACATACATATATAGGTTTTAAATTTCACCTTATGATTTGGTATGATTAAAAAAATACAAATTCATGTCAAGTAGTTTATTGCAAATTAAAAAGTGTTTATTTTACAAAATAAAATTGGAAGTGAAAATAATAGCGTTAAGTCTTTGAAGACAGTGTTTGCTAATTTAATATGTACTGTACTGAAGAAGGAAAATTTTTTCATGTTAACTATTGCTAATTAAGCTTTGACATTTTACTTTCAATTACTTTATTCATGATTAAAAAAAGTTTAATGCCATTTAACTTATAGTCTCATTTTATGAACAATATTAAGAATATATATTGGTTATCAGCTAATTGAAGGTACTTGAGACTTTTAGTAAATACTCATCTTTTCCAGCTTAAATTAAAAGCGTAAACAGTATGCTACTCCAATAATATCAAATAACATCACAGGCCCATAAAGGATAAGATAGCTGATTTCACAGAAATTTTTATTGAGTTCGGTTAAAAATATAAATGTAATCTTTAATATTCTGAATGCAAAGATTAACCTGGTTAGTAAAGGAAAGAAAATCCTTTGAAATTTTATATGTTTGGTATTTTTAAAAAGTTTGTGATAGTAAGAATTGATATATAAAACGCTAACGTAGATGCAAAAACAGGACGAATTTGTTAATCACTGTTTGGCAACAGTTAGACCTTACCTTTTTGCGAGTGTACTTTTTGCTTAACATTTTTTTTATTTCTTTCATTGTTTTATCATAATTTTGGAATAAATTGAATCTGAATATATCTGTTGCTAGCTAAAGTGGTTTAGTAGATGGCGAGCGAAGCGAGCCTAGAGAAGCATTAGCAGTTCCTGGGGTTGGTGAGCATAAGCGAACAGGGGGCGGAACCCTCTATTTTATTTTATGTAGAATGTTTATATATTTAAAAAATAAGTAATCATGAAATGAATATATAACTTATAAGATTCCTGATCAAAATAATGATTTTGAATTTTAGACATGAGTCAAGAAGAAGGTGTTGAGCTTGTTAGAAAATGTATTAAGGAGCTGAGTCATCGCTTCCTTGTCAACTTACCTTCTTTCTCAGTAAAAGTTATTGATGTGAATGGAATACATGTGATGGATGACATTCTGACTTCTACTTTTGCTGCTTAGTTATTTTGAATGTCTTTTTATAATAAACATATTTACCCCTTTAATTTTACGGTATTTTTTCATGTTTGAATATTTATTTTTAATTGCTCTGTATATTTCCAGAATGTATATATTTGAAAGCATTTAGAAAAAAATTTACTAATACCATCTCTTATTAATTAAATATAATTTCATTTTTTATTCAATTTAAAATATTTTGTATGGTATAAAAATGTTCTAAACAAATTGCTTGTATAATTTACTTTTAGGGGGGAAACCCCCTTAATAAATTGAGTTTGTTTCTGTTTAAAAATCTTATGTTTATAAAAGGAAATTGTAACCACAAATATCTAGAATCTTCTTAAACAATATTTTACAGTTGCATTTCATGAGAGGAATTTGTGGGGAGTATATTGACAAAGTTTTAAAGGTTTGGCTAAAAAATGTTAGATTTTTAAAAAATGTATTTGAGACTAATTATCAACTAAATTTGTTTACATTTTTTTTTTTTTTTTTAATCTTCTTGAAAATATTATCTGCAAATATTGTTAGGGATTTTTTCTTTTGTAAATGTAGTATATATAAAAGATTTATAATCGCAAAATTACCATTTTTATGAGATTTTCTTTATTTATTTTTTATTTCAATTTCAAAAGCAAAAATGCTGAGAATAAAATTAAAAGCCGTTTGTCCCAATTTAATTAATATATGTGCTATAATAATTTGTTACATAAAAATATGATAATGCCAGCATAAAATGCTCATTAATAAACTGAATGAAATTTACAAAATATAATTTTATATTAATCATAGCAGATATTCAGATTGTAGAATTTTAATAATTTTCCAAGCATATACCCATATTTCAGGAATAAAAAAAAAGGCTCTATTTGGAAAGCTTTTGATGCAAGCAGTAAAAAATGACTCAGTTTTGAAATTTTTTGTTAAAATCTAAATTTCTTAAAGAAATTTAGAATGGATGATTTGTGCAAAGCAAATTAATAAATTTGGTAATTTCATATAAATTTAGGAAAAGTATTTAAGATCTAAATTTTATAATAAAAAGCTCATTTTCTTAGGTATTTTTACTTTGAAATTCATAATAAACAAGATCTTTTTGTATACATACATTCTAAGCAGCAAAAGAAATATGAAAATAATTTCATTTAGAAAATTGAGAACATTTTATATTTTAAAATTGCTATTGTATTACACCAAATTTCAAATGTTAACCTTCCAACTGCTGATTATTCTGAGTAAAGCTTCTCTAAAAGTCACCTCTATTTTACATAGATGATATCAAGAAATATCAGCTTCACACAGATATTGTTCGAAAAAGAAATGAGTTTTCCTTTTCCTATCGGTGGGAGGCATGATTAGAATTTGGTCTCAACTTTTTTTTTTTTCACATCTGCAAAGTATAGTTTCAAACTAAACTCTTAAGTCTCAATTTGTTTTTTGAAAGCTTACTGCATCTAAAAAGAAAAATATTTATAATCTGCACTTTAATTTTTTAAAGTAAATTTTAAAAAAAAATTTCATAAATAAATTTATTATCGAAAATCTTTCTTTAAGCATTTTTAGAAGATAAAGCCTATTTTAGAAATTTTTTCTTCACTAGTGTTTAATGATATGATATAATAATGAAAATTATCACATATATCTCTAAAATTAAGCTATTAATTTATCTTTTTCAGTAGAGTTTAGAAGTGATATTTGGTCCAAACAATTCCCCCCCCCCCCAAATGGTTGGTAATTTTCAATATTTGTGTCTCATAAGCTTTTTTTTTTCTGGTCTCTTTTAAAATATATTACTCTTTGAAAAAAGGAAGATTTTATTCTTAATGATGAATTCTCCATTTTTTAAAAAAATAATTTGTTGAAAGGGATATACTTCAACCATTTTTTGACAAATTAAAAAAAAAAAATTAAACTCATGGATTTCAAATACAAATATTTGCATATAGACTTGGAAATATCCTTTAAAGGCGATAAGTGTGGATTTTTCAATCGAATTCAAAATTATCCAAGAATTTTTCTCTAAATTTTCTAAGAATATCAAAAGGATAGAATAAATATTTAGTAACATATGAAGTAATATTTTTATTCCATACTACAGTTTGTTTCATATTTAGCACCCAAGTTATCTAAATTTTGCTATGAAATAAAGCAAAACATTTTTGTAGAATTTTTTTTATTTTCCTATAGTTTTGATTGCTTTATTAAACTTTTAAGGTTATTGTCTACTATTTTTTTTTTTTTTTTTGTAAGAAAATACTTTTTAGTGCTTCAACACAATCTATTGTAGAATAATTTTGATAGACTTGATCATAATTTACAATATCAGGATTAATAGAAAGATGCATTCTTTTAAGATGAATGACAGTAAGTGCAAGGTGTATCAATCAAATGTTCTAAAAAAATTTTTTTTTATCTTGGGTTTCTCAATAAAGCCCATGATAATACTATATATTTATAAATCAAAAATAATGCTACTGAGTAAGATAAAAAAAAAAAAAGCACATATTTGTATCAACTAAGCAACCTGCAAAATTTTTTTTACTAATTTACACTCTAAAATTCTTGCAAATTCTTTATATTAGTTTTTAAAACTATTTACTAATTGTTTACTTGTTTGTATGGTTTATTAGCACAAGAGCTGTATTTGGTTATAAGTTTACTAATGAAAAGAATCCTGCCTAAAGGCAGGTGAAGTATCAATTTCAGATTTTTCCTGCATCAAGATATCATTTATTTATATATCATTCAAAAATCTAAAACTTTTATACATCATTAAATACAATCCGGTACAAATAAAAAAAATGCTAAAATAAAATTTTACTTTGCCTTTTTTCACAATTATAAAGACAATATTCATTTTTTGATTACTATTGCATTCATTAAACCTACTTTTTCATGTTTTTCAAGATTGAATCATTAAAATGCAAGATTTTTTTTCTTTTTCAAATCCAATTTTCGCTACTTTGCCCTATTGATACCATTTGAAATTGTAGAACAACTCTTGGAATAGAATTTTTTTTTTTTTTTTTTTGCTTTTCTCACCTCTGACTAATAAAGTATTTATAACTTCTTTTTTTAACACAATCAACATTTAAAAAAAAAAAAATGTGAATCACTTACTATTTATTCTTTTCTATATAACACATCCTTGAATTAAAAATAAATATTTTTACAAATTTCCAATTATTTTAAATTTACTCCTACTGAAGTTAGTTATAATTCATTTTATCAGACTTTATATCTTCCGTTTTTTAGTAATCACTTTTTCTCAACTTAATAGTATTTCATTTAAACCTGAAAAATTAGTGTAATCCTATCCAGTAACATCTCGAAGTACAAACTTAGATGGTAGTTTTGGTCTCTAAGATGTAGAATTGTTTTTATATATTTTTTTTCTAAGAAAAAGTACAATTTGACTCTTACAGATATATTTCTACACATTTTTACCATTACTTTCATTTAGTTATTGGTTTCACAAATAAATCTATATATCAATATAGAAAATTCTTCCCACTGCACTTTCATCTTAAAAATATATAATAAGTAGAAGAAATATTTTAAAAATATGCTTAACTTGTACATATTTTAAAAATATCTTATCCATTTACTAGGTGAATTTTTAAAACAAAAAATAAACATAATAGTAATAAAATGAATCAACAAACACAGTCACTGAACAAAAAAATTTATATATTCAAAATAACAATTTCTGCTCTTGATGACCCTGTGATTTTATAGAACGCCTAAATGTAGGTAATCAAAACTTTGATTAGCGAAAATTTATTTAAAAAGTATCGTATTATCCAGATATTAAAAAAAAAAAATTTTTTTTTCATTAAGTTTTATTTATACAGTAAGTTGTGAAGAAACTACAAAATAATAAAATTCAGATGATTAGCAATTATGTTTAAATAAATAAGAATGAATTATTCATTAAAGATGTAAAAAAAAAAAACTTGAAGAATTTTTCTAAAATAAGCTTGCAACGAATGTGGCAGTTAGGCCTAGTCAATATAGATACCACAATAGGAAACACAGTTATAGCATATTTCTACTTGCTCATTATTCATCAAATAATGCAAATTTGAATAATTCAATCATTTTTTGAAATATTCACAGAATTTATATTATCTACATTATTAATTTCTTAGTAATAATAAAACTAGAAGCTCGATAAAAAAAGTTTAAAATGCAAATGTTAAAATATTTGAAGATGACATAAAATTAACAATAGTTCAAACCTTATATCTGTAACTCTACTCATTAAATTTTAATACTATTTTATTACAATTAAAAAATAATTGCCAAAAGCTTTAGGATTAGGTACTTTTGCAAAGTGAGGCCTTACTAAAGCGAGTATTTTAATTAGGAAAGATTTCTGATGTACTCATTGTATAAATGTTTCAGAATAACATATTATGTTTAATAATAATTTAACTTCAATACATTATTAAAATATTAATGATTGAGAATATAAAACACTGGAAAAGATATAAATTTTATTCCTTTTTACTGACTTACTTAAAAAAAAAATAGTGAAAAGTTAGATTTTAAAAATAAGTAACATTAACATAATTTTGTATAAAAGTAATAAAAAAAAAATGCAATATGAAATATTATCATTTTATAATTTTTCAACATAACAACCACTCATGTGGAGTTGTTTTTTCCAGCACTGGATCAGTTTGAAAATCCCAATTACATAAAATGCCATTAGCCCATACAAATTGTCAAATATCTGACCAAGGGATTTCTGCATGGATTCAAACAGATGAAAATTTGTGGGTGCCAAATCTGGTCGTATGGTATTCCACGAGACTGGAATTTTCAAACTGATTCAGCACTGGAAAAAACACAGCTCCACATGAATGGCAGCTATACTAAAATGTAATAAATTGGTAATACTTTCCCTTCTGTTCCATATTGTTATCCATAACATTTATTATTATTATTAATTATTGTGTACAAAATTATGTGTGTTACTTATTGATCCTCCTTATACTATTCAAAAGTAGAAATTCCTTATTTCTACAAATGAAATAAACTTTAAAACATTAAAAAAACAATTTTGCATCTGGTGAAAATATAGCTCTTAACATTAGAACTGTTAAAAAAATGATATAACTGAATGATTTTATTCAGTATATCTTTTTTTTTGGTGGAATGAATTAACATAATTACTAAATTATTAGTTTAAAATTTTTTTAAAAAAATAGTATATTCACTTAAAGTTTTTTTAAAAGACACTAAACATATGCAAAACTGTATTTATTGATAGAAAATTGTAAATTTCTACAATACATTTTGCTTTTTATAAGAAGCAACAAAAGAAATTGGAAAAAGATAGGCTTTCATAACCCCCCCCCTCTTTTAATAATTAATGTTTGCAGTGACACTCAACGACTTTCCTCGTCAGATAATGGAGGTGATGGTGGAGACACAGGAGGTGAATCAACCCTCGGTGGCATAGGTGGATTTCCTGGAATAGCTGGATTAGGTTGTGATGCTGGAGGTGGTGGTGGAGGAGGGGTAAATTTTTTCAATGGAGTAGTTCCTGCAGGAGGAGGAGGTGGTGGAGGAGCAGAACTTGGTGGAGGTGGTGGAGCCATACTAGAAGGAGGGGGAGGAGGTGCCATGCTAGTAGGTGGTGGTGGAGGGGCCATACTGGTTGGAGGTGGAGGTGGTGCCATGCTTGTTGGAGGAGGTGGTGGAGGAGGAGCCATACTAGTAGGGGGCATGTGACCAGGAGGTCTCATCATAGGAGGAGGTGGTGGAGCAAAATTCATATTCATTGGGGGAGGAGGAGGTCTCTGCATCTGTTGGAACTGATTCATAGGAGGAGGAGGCATTGAAGGGAAAGAAGGAGGCATACTACTAGGTGGAGGAGGAGGAGGCATACCCATAGGCCTAGGAGGAGGAGGCATCATTGGTGCAGGGGGTGGTGGAGGAGGCACATTCTGCATTGGTGCATTGGGACGTTGGGTCTGTGGCTGACCAGGAGGTGCACTGGGTGGTGCAGGTAATTTAATGACCTTAGGTTCTACTTTAAAACTGAACTGCAAGAAAAACTGCTTAGTTTCTTTGTTCCACATGACCCAAAATTTCCCTTCACTCTTATCTACTTCTCTGCTTGGGACCTTGAAAGCTATTGTTTCATATGGTTCAGCAGCAAACAATAGATATTGCCAGCGACGGTCAGGAGGTTCTACCTTTTGTTCATAAGCAGACATAAATCGATGACGAGGAGCAATTCCCTCTCCAATCTCAGGGTAATCAATTTGAAATAGCAAGCTCTGTTGCCCAGTTTCACGATCACGCTGTTTAGTTACTCTATAACCTGGTCGACCAATCTTAACAAATTTCTTAATGTCAACTCGTGGCTTAGCAGGCGCAGGTTGCTGAGGAGACTCCTTAGCTTCTTTAGCTGCTCTCCTAGCTAGATTTGCTTGATGCTTTTTTCCTTGGGTATGAGCTAAGTAACTTCCTTCGTTGTTGTGTAGTGTGAGACAAAGCTTGCATTCATAAGATCCTATGGAAGAGATACACATATTGAAATACTCATAGTAGATAGTATCTCTAATACTTATTAAAATAAAATCTTTTTCATTTATATTCATAAAAATAAATATTCAAAATTCGAAAGGACTCGCCTTTGGAGTGCATTATGTGGCTTAAAAAGTATCTGAAATCTGACTAATATGGCATAAAATTATAATTTATAGCTAAAACTATAATTAGACCAATTTTGATGTATAAACTAATGCTATAATCCAGAGATATAAAAACTCTAGAATTATATTTAAAAGAAAAATATTAAGAAATATCAGTGATGGAAAGCAGTTAGATAGAGTGTAGCAAAAAAAAAGAAACGTGTTCAGGCCAAAACTGGGGAAGTATTGACAGAAGAAACGGTTGCATTGCGTCTACAAAAAGAACATGAAGAACGAGAAGCCAAAAAGAAGAAAGTTCAAAGCAGTAAACCTCCTTTGAATCAATTTATGAATAAACACCCCTAGATTTCTCGAATCATATTAGGATCTTGGGTATTGGTAAAATACGAAGGAAAGAAATCCGTTAAAGAATTTATTGGCCAAGTAATTGCTGAAAATGGGGAATTGCTTTCTATTAAGTACCTAAAAAAGTCTAGAATTGGAAACTATTATACATTCCCAGAATCAGATGATACAGATGAAATTGAAAAATCAGAGGTGATCAGAGTCTTGGAACAGCCAAATTTCAATAATAGAGGACATTATAAATTTGCAATTTAATGGAACAAAATAATAATATGACAAAAAGGAGAATTGCAGGCATTAAATTTACATTGTATAGTACTTGTCATTAATAAAATGTGACCATTACTTCATTAGTTTCTTTTTAAATTGTCATTTTTTATGGTATGACCACTTTACCCCATCCCCTGGGGTAAAGTAGTCATAAAACTATGCTTTTTAAAAAATGTTATAAAATAAATTTATTTCCAACAGATAGTTCTGAAATCCTGTGAATGTGCTCTTGAATAATGTAATGTAAAATAACATCCAAAATATTAAGATATATTTCATAAATTCTTATGTTTATATTCTGTGAAAGTTAAAAATATCTGTTTTTATGACCACTTTACCCCACCTGACCCTACTATCTGCACACATGCACAACCAAGGGGGAACGGCACCTCAAAGTTTTCTAGAATATTTTGTAATAAATTTGTTATCTTCTTTCTCCACGTAGATTTGTAGATCTTGGGGTAAGGCTGTGAATCTCTTTATCTGAACATTTATTATTGCATGAAGGTTCGGCACTCAGTATTAAAATATAGAAAACTGAACATGCAGTTTTTCTTCCACCAATAAAAGCCAAAACTTATCAAAAAACTAATATTTTAGTAAGAGAACATATACCAAATTAATTAAAGAGAATTTTTTTTAATTATCATGTCTACTTGATGCAAAGTAGAGAACAATAGACAATTAATCCCTTGATGGATGTTCAAAGTTTGAATGGGCATCTACTTCTTAGTTGTGAAATATGCATACCATGTTGAGAATTCAGTTGACCACGTGATCTCCCTGGGCGGAACTAGCTGCCAATCATGTGTCACGTGGTCTCCCTGTTGTTGTTTAGTATATTTTTTTTCTAGCAGAAGCGAACTGGACTCCTGTACTAGAGGGAGTGTTATCTCGGCTCTTTCTGAGAGAGTTTTATGTGTAGTTCTTTAGGCTTTCTACACTAAGGCGTATTCACGTGCCTTTTGTTGTTATTGTTACCAATAAACCCCAGAAAAGACAACATGTGTCTTCAAGTCATTTCACTCCAGAACACAATCTTCACTATCGAATAAATTATTGTGCAATCAAGAAACGCAACGATAATTTAATATATATATATATATATATATATATATATATAAATATGTTTAATTATGAAGTATATTTGTACCTGCACAGCCAGAATCAATAATGAATTTCATTCAAAATTTGATAGAAATTTACAAATTTTGTGCTTACAAATAAAATTTCACTTAACTCGTTTTTCTGAATTAACAATTCATAAATAAATATAATTCTGAAACTGATAACTCAGGGAAGTCTAAAACATGAAAATTCATCAAAATCTCAAGTTCACGTTAATTATTATTTTTTTTTTTTTGACAAATACATTTTTCTTGCATACAAAAAATAAAAATGCAAGAAAGTTCATCAAAAAAAAAAAAAGTCCTTATACAATAATAAATTTGCTTTCACATATGTCAATGATTTTAGCATCAATTAATGTTTCCTTTGAAAAATAGAAAGTACGATATAAAATTTCCACAAGAAATAATACTAAAAATGTTTTCCATAATGAACTCTAAATAAAACAAATAATATTACTATTAAACCATAAAGATGAGCAGGAAGTTAAAAACTTTAATATAAATATATTTTGATAGAAAAGCATTCAAATTTTAGATCTAGGACACATAGACTAATTTTATCTTAAAAAGTAAGCATTTTATAAGTACTTTCAGAGAAAAAATAAGAACCAACTTTAAAGAAGTATTTTTTATTACAGAAATATGAGTTAGATGAAATAAAATAATTACTAAGTAAGTACCCTATTTTATACAAATATAAACATAGAATACTATCAGGAATTCCAAAATATTTTTCACCAACACTGAAAATGAGTTTTTAAAAAAATGTTTCTTAATGTAAATTTTGCCCGAGAAATCTTACTAAAGACTTTCATAGCATATCTCAAATTATTTAATTACACTACAATAAGTAGTATAAGAAAAAATTAAAAGTTTATACTTTTACTTTACATTCCAATTCCTCAAACAACTGATTATGATTAGGAACATAAGTAAACAATTCTCAAATATAAAAATCATGTTAATTTTATTAAATACCCAAATAAAAGGTTGTTTTATTTAGAAGTTTTTCTAAACTCTTTCAATTTGTTCAATTTTCTTGTGAATAGCTTTTCACAAATCATCAGAATATTTTGTTAGTAGTGAAAAGTTTCTGGCTTGTAGAGCAAGTAAGTGCATCAACTTTATATTCAGTTTCAGCAATTTTCTTCTCTAAGAGAAATTTCTTGTTCCATAAAGAAATCTGATTCTAACTTCATGCTATTGACAACTATTTTTTTAGCCATCTGTTTCCATAAAATAGGCATTTTGAATGGTCTGAGATTAATGTTTACTGAGTGGATTTTGCCAGACTACTTTATGTGGTCATAGAACATGATATTTTTTATTTAAATTTCTCATTTCAATATTTTTTTTTAATGCTGCACCCTCTTTTAACCAAAGCTTGTTCACAAGAAAGAATGAAAATAATTTTCATAACTCTCCACAGTTTTAAATCCAAAATTTCTAAATTTATAGTGTTCAGATAAAATAACTAATCCAATCTGACCTTCCTTATATTAAAATTATAAAAATCGATTAAAAATTATTTGACCAGGAAATCTATAATCTTCATGATGTGAATGACACCCCTCCCCTCTTTTCTGATGAAGGTGCAATACAGAACATGTTTATCTTTTACAGGCTTACTTTATTTTTTGCCAAAACATAATTTCTTATAGATGCAAAATTTATCGGTGATGCATTTATTATATATTCCAACAATTTTCTTCTTCTTCTTTTTATGAAAGCATTATGCTTGAAACGCATATAACTTTATCAAATGTTTCTTTTGTGAAATATAAGGCTTACAATAATTTGTTTCCTTTATACTTGCACTCATTTATCATTATTACAAAAATTAAGACTGGCTATAGTAATTTTCTGAAGAAGAAATTTCATCCGAGAACCCCCCCCCCCCCGCCCAACCTTTAAAAGAAATATAATCATAATTTTACTAATTTATGAATATCAGATGCATCAAAAGCCACAAGTGGATCATCATTCAGTTGTATTCGATAAAAATGCCTCCAATATTTCATTAAAAGTTTCCTAAGTGAGATATTATGTTCTTTCTGGTATAAAATGTAAGGTCCTTGAAAAAGCTGAGAAAAACAAGAATAAACAGATTTTTATTTTCAGAGGTATTATTCAGATTTCAGTATAGTAAAAAATTAGAAATTTTTGGTCGACCACTTGAATCTAAAATTTGTATCAGAGCTACAATTTTAAAAATAAGATTACTTGCCAAACTTTATTTATCTACGAGTGCTTATTTGCATGTGAATATAAATATTGGCAGACAATCAATTTATTAATGGATTTGGCTCAAAATTTTGATATGAATACATACCTTAAATGCTAAAACTGTGCACCAAATTTTATTGATGCAGTGTTTCATGTTTTGAATGTTATCGTAGATAACTGGTGGTTGCTTGGATAAACAGACTATTTACAAAAAAACTTCATGGAAATGGATTTCCTTTAAAATGTGATAAAAAACTGAAAATTTGGTGTTAAGAAATTCTAGTTCAAAGCTTTTGTGTTATCATGTTCACAGAGACATAATTAAAAAAATGTTTTATTAGGTGGCTTAAATTAGGTAAATTGGAGAAAATCTTGAATTCGAATTTTTTTTTGGTGGTTACATTTCTTTCTCTTTGCATACGTATTAAAAAAAAAATTATTTTATTTTTAGTATTGTTTAACAAGGACAAAAAAATGACCTATAAGTATCTTTAAAATATCATAAACATTTAAAGTTATTTTTATTTTTGGAAGTCTTGAATCATACACGTTTTCTAATGTATAATTAAGAAGATCTAAATTTTTGCATAAAAATTAATAGAAGTAAAAATATTTAAATAATTCAGCACTAAATAAAAGCGAGTCACTAAATAAAATATAATGAATAAATGTTGTACAAAGAAGTAATTATACGTACACTAACAATTTCATATTTATATACATAAAACTAATACTCTAAAAAGAGAAGGAAAAAAAATTATCCTGTCTAAAAAAGCAAAAGAAAGTGAAAGAACGGCCAAGTAAATGAAAAGAATATATTTTCCCTATTCTATCAATAGTTCCCTAAATTGTGATAAAATCTTTTCAATTGCAATCAGTTAAATAGTGAAAGATCTGATATTGCAAAGAAAATATAATTTATAATCAAATGGCGATAACATGGTGAGATAAATTCACACACCCTCATCAGAAGATAAATATAAGTATCTGGATAAAAAATAAGAACCTTTAAGGCCCTTATATAAGGACCATTAAAAAAATAAGCAGTTTTTAAGGATGCCACATACCCTGTACATCTGCATAAAAAAAACATTGTTAAATTTACAGTGTTCACCTTCATTATAATAAAATTAATTCATAATTAGAAATGCTAAGTTTCCACCTTTGGATCAACACAAAAATATAAGAACTAACTAGCTCATTTAATTTTGACAATAAGAACAAAAATTGAAATGAGTAAATCCCTTAAACAAATAATCCTTTTGCCAAAATGAATTTATAGAAGTTCAATAATTAATTATCAAATTATGTAAAAAGAATATTATAAAGTTAAAACAAAAATGCCCTAGAGACAAGCAGTCTAGATAAAACAAATGGCTATTCTTAAGGGGGGGGGGGAGAGAACCCTAATTAAATAAGAGAAAACAAAAGCAATTTCTTTTAAAGAAATTCTGAAAATTTAAAAAGAATAAATAGAATATATTTTTAAAAATATGAACATATTTTTAAGCAAATTAACAGCATCAAAAGTCTTGCATACTATCTAAATTTCTTTTATCAATATGAATTTTCATTAAACAAAATCTATAAAAAGATTGTCACATTTTGCATTTCAATAATTTTTATTTTCTTAGTTAAGGTCAGAAACTTTAAAATTTTTATCATAAATAAATTTTTTTTTATATCAACAATATTCAAGTCCACAAAATTTAAGTATCAAAAATATATAATTGAAATGAAATCAGTATTAGTTTCAACTGTGGTCTATAAATTGGAAGGGGGAGGGAAATCTTCCATAATATCTTTTCAATTCAGTATACGAGAAGAACAATTTTGATTAGAAAGTTAGAATAGATTTTTAAATAAGGTGAGAATACCACACATTTTTCTGGATCGCTAGTTTATAAAGAATATTTGTGTTTCTTAACAAAATACTTATCAGTGATAGAAATTCAATACATTAATGGAAAAAAAAAAAAGATACGGTTTTAACAAGTTTATAAAAACAGTAGCAAAAAATATATATCAAAAAGAAAATACATGGTGCAATTTGTTAAGTTAAATAATAATAATGCTCATTTTTGAATTAAATGTAATGCTTTACAAATTTAGGTAAAAGACCAATCTTTAGTTACAAAGAAAATACATAATTTTTGAGAACTTGCATCCAAATTTTAATTCACAATTTTAAATTTCTCCAATATGTTCATACTTGGAATATAAAAATAGATACAATCAAGCAACAATGTAATTAAAATTATAAGAAAACAGCAATAAGACATGCCATGTCATTTATCTTCTCTGAGAATAAAACAGACACTTATAAAAATATTATAGGAAGAAATACATATATTGCATACACTGCAATATTTTATACCTAAATGATTCTTCATAAAATATGGATCCTTGTTCAAGTCAATTGTCTCCAACGCTAACTGGCGCAGTCTTTCACGCCGATCCCTATTTGTTTCTGACCATGAAGCTACACCTCCTGTGCCAGTCTTCCCACCAGCACGATGCTGAAAATCCATAGCTGACCTGCATGTTAAGAGAATAAGTTTCCTTTAATGGAAAGACTAAATAGACAATATCTCAAGAATAGATCATATCTTCATCAAGAATGAATATGCATGCATTTCTTGGAAAAAACACTATATTAAATACTATAACACTGCAGATAGAATTATTCGACATTAAGTAAAGAGAAATTAAAAATTCTTGATAAGTATACCAAAATCATAATTTTTACACAGCTTATTTTATATAGTGGTACTTTAAATTCATCTAAATATCACTCAAGATACGAGCCATTCTTTACATATAGTAACTTCATGTTGTTAAATATGAGGATATTTAACAATTATGCAGCATATGGTTACTGAATTGAGCAATATATATATATTATATATTGCATGGTGACAACTATAGTTGAGCTAACATAGAACTCGTATAATTTCTTTGCATTACCAATTTAAAATTCCCTTCACCACTGGAATCTAAGTTTTCACAATACACACTGCAAATGTGAATGATAAAATTGCTCAACATATAAACTATATAACCATTTTTAGAATTTTCTGTAAATTATCTACAGTTGTATTTGTGAGTCTACGATTTAAGAAAATATAAAAATCTAACCTTGATTACAAATTGTAGTTGTTACACATCAAAAACTATTGGCAACAAGAAAGAGGAATAAGTTATTTGAAGGTTTAAAATAAACAACTAAGAAAACCTTACAAGGTGCATTACTGTGTTAAATTATAAGTTTTAGGGTTTATACAGGGTAATACAAACTTTAAAACACTATTCCTTTAGCAATCGGTAATAATAAATTTTAACAATGAAGTATTTATATCAAAGTGTTTACTTCTAATTTACCACACCAGAAAAAATTCCATTATATATATATATATATAAATAAATATTCTTTTAATGAGGATAAAAATTGATTCATCACAATAATAAAAATCTACTTACTCTAATTTCACAAATATTAGCGATTGAACCGGGATTACACACGAGTAAATAATATAACCATTTTTAATAGAAATTGTTGCCACACCATTACAATTTGTTGTAAAAGGAAATCACCGTTATTCGGAAATTTCAATTTACCTTTTTTATGTTATAACTCATAAAATATTATTGAAAAATTACATTTATAAATTGTATCTTCTAAATATGCAGGTTCAATACAAAAAAATGTTGAGACAAATATATTTCTTCTTTCGGTAAAGACAATCAGAAAGGGAACAATTGACCAATAGAAGAACCGGCATAGAATGGGCACCTTGACATCGTATATTGCTATATCCATTGAAAAATTTGTAAACAATCCAAATGTGTGGAATTGCACAGAAAAGTTCTTCGCTCGTGTTACAAAAAAACTTTTTGGAAATTTGAAATAAAATATATTTCCAACCCCCGTGTTAATTCAAAGCCATTTTAATCGTATGTATTGATAATGTAATATTTAAATATACAAAAATTATATTTGTGTGTGCATTTTTATTGAAATTTGTTCTTGAGTTTAAAAAACGCTGGATGCATTAAAAAAACTAAATAAGGAATTTCGCATAAAAATTTAAAATTATAATAATATTTTCTTCTTATGTATTTCTCAAAGAAAGGATAATTTTTCACAATTTATTGAATTATTAAACTATTCATAATAGAATTCGAATGACAAATTTGATAGTTTTCATTAAATTTTATTTAAATGACATTCGTTGAGAATTTGGTAATAGTTTAACCGAACGTGTTATTATTTCCAACGTTTAAACTACAATTTTCCAACAACTCATAATATTAATTTTGATATCAGCCAAAATAACGTGTTTAATATATTAATTTAAATTCACTCTTATACATTCACAAAAATGTAAATGATCATATAGATTTTGAGATCTGCAATTAAAAAAAATCCTAGAAAATAATTATGGAATAATGTTTATATGCATTTTACTTAATTGATTTCCAAAGTAGGGAATTAATTTCGAAAGTGATAAGATACACTTATTAATGTTAGAATTTTTCAATTTAACAATTTCATTACTTGCCTGATTATATCTAATGAAAGTACATAGGCTTATAAATATAATGTAGAGAGAGAGAGAAAATTGTTTCTTTCTCTCTCTCTCTCTATATATATATATTATGAATTTGTATATGCTTTATATCATCATAGCAATTATTGATTAATTCTCTATATATCTATGTATTCTTTTTGAGGAAACAGGCTTGGAGTTCTGCAACAATGTTTTTTCTTCATGATTTAATGAAAATAGTCTTAATTTTTATTATCAAGATTTCTTTGTTAAAATTCACAACGAGCTCAGTGTATCATGCTGATTTAGAAGGCAAAATGCCAATAAAAGGAAGAAAAAGGGGACGAGAAACTATTCTGAACTTATATAATTTAGGAAAGGAATTTGCCACTATATCATTTTGGTTCTATAGGGGGGAAGAAATAGCCTGTGTGACTTAGAAGTTAAAGGCGTAATGGAGTCAGAGCTCTGATGATTAGGAAATTATTTTTAGAATGTACATTTATTACATGTATATATTTATGCATCCACCCATCTAACATATGCATGCAGAGGCACACACTTATGTATGTGTCTATGCACATTTTTATACTTTATTACTACAAAATGCATAACAATATCTATATATTCATAATGTAGTACAGCGTTCTGAATAATAAACAACTTTGTAAAGATATCATACAGTATGTTGTGGAAATAGGATAGGCAAGCATGAGAAGTAAACAGGAATATAAATTTTTTAGGAAAGAATAAGTTTGAATTATCTGCACTTATGGTCTTAGAGTTGTTGTGAATTTTATTATTTTTTTCATTCTTTCACATTAAATCATATAACTTTGAAAACCTCAGGATGGATAAGTCAATTTTTTTTATTGGAATGAAATTAAATATTTAATTTAAAATGACTTACTATATTAACAAGCAGTGTATGAGTTCTTGTTATTTACGTCAAAATTAATGAAATATTTTTTTTTTATCTCCTTGTAGGATATTGTAAAGATGATAACTGAAGGTAAAATGGAAAAGCAAGAATCGTTTCCAAAACCTGATTTTGTTTTGCAACAATTACAAATATTTTTAAGTGGAGCTAGCAGAATAGCCAAAGTAAGAAATGCAGAAGTTGCTCATGCTGCCATTTGTCTACTCAAATCAACAGAAGCTGCTCGGGATGCAGCATTGGAACATGCTTACAATCTTTTTGATGAATCTGTCAACAATTTCCTGAAACTTGAAATCAGTGATCGTGATTCAGAAGGACTTTCTAATGATACCATCGTTCAGGAAGTCCATAAAGTTCTCTCTGATTATGTTGATAAAGAACCTGAAACATGGGCTCCTATCATTTCAACTTGGTCTTTAGACTTACTAGGTTACCTCAGCAGTAAATATGCTGATCGCAGAGGTGTATTACATGCTAGCCTTCCAGAAGTTTTACAATTATGGATGTCATGCCCACCAACTAGAATGCTCATTGACTTAACAACACAGTGCCTTTCTACACTTGTTAGCAGTAACCCTGATACTTGTATTGATGCTTTAATTGAAACTTCTGTTAGACATTCCCCACATTTTGATTGGGTAGTGGCTCATATTGGATCTTGCTTTCCTAATACAGTAATTACTCGTGTATTAGCTTGTGGTTTAAAAGATTTTATGCAACAAGATATTGCTGATGAAGCCCAGATAAGCACAAATAAAAATCCCAAAATTGCATCAGTTGTTGGTATTTTAGGACATCTTGCAACTCATCATGATTCAGATACACGTTCTGCCATTCGCAATTTGTTCAATGAAAGTTTTTCTGATTCAGCAACTAGGGAGCAATTGGCAGCTGGACCATTTCTATTGCATTTGGCTGCTATGTCTGATACATTGTCCCATGTGATTTCTTCAGAGTTTGTTAAAGTTGGTTAGTATTAAATTTGAGATCATTCTTTATTTCATTTTAGTTAGTTAGTTTTTTTAAATTAAAAAATGCTTAGTAGTTTCTAGATTTTTTTTTATTTAAACATTTTTTATACTCAATAACAATTGTACGTTTTTATTTATTAATAACTAACCTTCTTCGGTGACCAGCTGCTGTGGTGAGATTAACGTTTGCTAAAATTTTCAATGAAACATTTTCTGTAATTTAATCTCTTAATAGCTTCTTCAGCAAAATATTTGTGAGCTTCAGATTTTGATAATCATATAACTCATAATATTATAGAAATCTGAAACTATTCTATTCATTGTACTATGTGTCTCTCTAATTTTCTGCCAGTTTCCATAAAATTTGAACTTTAAATTGAAGTATAAGTGGTTTAAAAGATTTCAATTAAATAAGAAATTAAATATTGAAGAAATTTCAATCAATAATAAAGAAACTTCAATTAATATAAAACATTTTTTGTTGAAACCAAACATTTATACATATTTTAATATGAGTACAGAAAATAGAACCATTCATAATTGAAGTCTCGTATGCATTACAAAATATTTTTTTAAAATATGTTACGCAATATCTCACAGAATTATTCAATAAATATTTGCCTGATTAATCATAAAATTTAGTTTTACTTTCAAAAGAATTAGAATGATGTAAATAATAATAATTTATTTGGTTTCGGTAAATAAATATACTTAAAAAAATTATGTAATGAAATTATATTCTGCGAAATATTCATTGATGTTTAAACTTTCAATTACATTTTTATTTTATTTTCTGTGATTAAATTTGACAGCATTATGAAGATTTGAATAGAAATTTTTAAAACGATCAGCATTTTCATAACCTTAGGCCTTGGGAAACTTTGGGCACTATTATTTTCTTTGAGACAATTGATGGAATGGTCCAAAATTGCCCATTTTCATAAGATTCTTTCTTTTAATTTAAGACTATTCACCTTTGACACCAATCTAGTTTGCTTTTAATATTAGTTAGATTAAATTTTTTAAAAAAACTGTGTATATATAACTTCAAGCGCATGATTCTAACAAATTATCAGATATTAAAACCTTATTATTATCATATATGAAACCTTATTATCTCCTATATATACTCTGTTGAACCTTTCTAATAGAGATGAATCCTATAAAATCATATCATTATTAAAAACATAAATATACAGTTCATTTGGTTTCTAAATTTTGCTTTATTGTAATTTCTTTTTTTTAAAATTCTCATTAACAACATTTATGAGAATTTTTAAAAATTTTATTTTTATAAATATTTTTTTAAAAAAAATTTATTCTTTAGCTGTAAACACATACACACAGTTTGAACTTCAGAGCAACAGTGTAAAGTTAGGCAATAAATAAATAAAATGCCAAATTTACCAGAAAATTCCTAAGATTATTAAATTAGTATTATTAAAGAGATAATGTTTATATTTTAAAATATGTTAAATTCATTCTTTTTGCAGTTATATTTTTGGAAGTTTTAGCAGAGAAATGTCAACATTTCAGTTAATATTTAATTAATTGAAAGTTTTTAAAAAAAATCACACTTAAAGTGTGTGTGTGTGTGTATATATATATATGCCGAATTTAGTCACTGTGTGTTAATTGGTTTGACCAATAGAGTGCCAAAACATGCATGAATCTTTATTATTAGTACAGATATATATTAATATATTTAGTTGTATATATTGGATGTTAATTCCAATATCTAAAAAGAGTGTTCACATAGTATTAACTGTATATTATGCATTAAATACTGCTTACTCAAAAAGTGTTAAATTTTAATAATTTTCACTTATAAAAAGAATGTATTTTTTATTGTTTTTCATACTTATTTTATATTTTATTTTATAGTTAATCCTGAAGTTTTAAATAAGATGTATTATCAAGTAGAGAAATGGAAATCTGCTAAAATTCCTGGAACAGAAGGATTGGCTAATTTAGTTGTTCATTTATTGTTGCGCAGTGATGGAGGATGTCAAGTAATTCGATGCTTGTTAAACATCATGCCTCCTTCTAATGTGGAAGTTCATGCAGGAGTAAGTTTTCTGTCATTTTTTGATAAAATTAAAAAAATTTTTGTACTTAAGAAAAGTAACATTTAATTACTAATACAAAATATTTTCATATATTGAAAAATTTGCACTATTAATAAATAGAAAATTTTAGTATAAATTTAAATACTTCTAGTTACTTTATTAGACTAAATATGTATGTTGGCAAATTTGAATTTCTGAATGTTCTTTCACATGTAATATAATAGTTTGGAATATTTCCATGAAAAATTAAAATGTGATATCTTTTTTCCAAAAATAAGTTTTTTTTTTTTTTTTTTAAATTGGTGATTATTTTTCTAGTGAGTGCTCAAAGGCTAGATTAAAAAAAAGGACTAAAAAAAAAAAAAAAAACTTACACATTTACATGCATTTGAAAACTTTCACACTTCATTTGATGAAACTGAATTTATGTCAATCAACTTCATTGCAACTAAAATTTTTGAATCTCTACCTTAATTGTAAACAGTAAAAATATAAGAATAGACTGTATATTTTCATTTTTATTTCATGCTGATTATAATAAATTTAGAAATTTAAAAATGAACAATACTTTAATGATCTTCATTTTGATATTTTTAAAAACTCAATTATAGTATAAGATATAATTTACTTAAATTGTAGTCATTAATAAAAGCTCTTATGATACATTTTATATTTCAGATTAAATCAGCTGCAGGGCTAATCCTAGATTCTGTTTTGATAGAAATTCAAAGGAGAGCTTATGGTGGAGCTGCTGAAATACCTCTTTTACACTTTCTCAAAACCCATGTTGCTGATTTGACTTCCTGTCTGATTAACCCAGACACATCAAAAGCAAGCTGGGTTTTAAATCTTTTAAAATTTATTTGTTTTCATGGGGAAGAACCAGCTACTGTTTTTGTGCTTGGTTATCTAATGAGTAGCGTAGACAATGCTGCCCCATACATTAGCAACATTTACCAGGATATAAGAATGCACCAACCTCAGGCTCTTTCTGCAACTTTATTGCATCAAATGGCAGAACTGAAATCCAACAGGCTTTCTAAACCTGTTACCCTCATACAAAATATCATTAGTTTATGTCAGAGAGACCCATGGACAGGTCTTATTACTGAAGGCATGGCACCTAACTTAGAAGTATTAGCTGGACAGATTGATAGTAAAAATACTGAGTATTCTGATGCAGTTGTAGAACTTTTATCCATCTGTGTTAATCCTAAGCAAATGCCCATGAGTTCTTTATTTATCGTATGTTCATCTGTAGTAAGCTACTTCTTTCATTTATTAGGTAGAAAAGGCATAGATCTTGTCATAAAAATTACTTTAATAAATAATGTTAAGAATTTGTTGTCCAATCTATGCCAACAATCATCAGCACAACATGCAGTACTACGTATGCTTTTGGAAGGTGTTCTTGACAAAAAATATTCTTTATTGTTTGGTGCAAAACTGAAATTAAATGAATCAAAACTGATCTCTGAAACTAATCTTCTGGATGAAAATGTTAAATATATGTCTTCTATCACTCTGCCTCAAAGTCATTCTTCTGTTTTTCATTCTGGCATCATTGGTTCTGGACTTAGGATCACTAAGAATATTCCACAACCTGAGAAAGATATAATCCTCCTCAATAAACAAGTCATCTTAGACATTATTCAGGCATGCTGTAAAACATCTTGGAGATTTCCATTAGATGATATATCTAATTCAAATAATAATTCACTGATTCCTGGTATGAAGATAGTAGCTTTACTGATGGTAGAACTTATTTCTCCTGATGTGATGTTTAATGGTTTACCTTGGCCAGATGAAGACTACTTGAAGGTAGTATTCAAATTTCTTTGAAAATTTATTTTATTAATATTTTATAAACATTATTATAATGTATAAAAAGAAATTACATTGTAAGGCCTAATGTGGATCTAATTAGAATAACTGCCTTGTTGAACAGCTATAAGTTTTGAGCTATCTTGATTATCTATCCGTGATAAGCAGTTAATTGTTAAACAAAATAATTAGCTGTAAAAATTAGTTGTAATTACACTTTTGATAGTTTTTAAATATATATTTTTTCCCTTAGAGAGGCATTATATGTGAATTTATCTTTCAAAATATGAATGTACACATTATTTAACCTTATGCACTTCTCCCTCTTGCTAAAAAATTATTTTAATTACAACGTTTATGCAATGTTATTTCTTGAAAGAAGTTAAAAGCATTTCTTTATTATTTTAAGATATGTAACTTTTCATATAGTCTAACATTTTTATTGGTGTATCCTATAAAAATTAAATGTTTACTTTACGATTATCTGCTATATGTATCTGCTTAAGGAATATTTCCATCGTTACATATGCACAGCAGCCATTATTCTGACTCTTGTACTGTTAGGTTCGAAAATTTAAAAGAGCGGGAGGTGCTTATCCAAATATTGTGCTCTTCATAAATCAAAAATTTATGAAAAGTAGCTTTTGCTAAACTTTAACATGATACACTCATCTAATTAATAGACTCTCAGTTATATATATTTCTAATATTTTAGTATCTGTTAATATATACCAATAGTTTGTGGATTATTAAATCATAATACTGTTGAAGTTACATGAATTTTGAGAACACTAAATAATATTGTTCTCTTTTTATAGGTCACTGTAGAACGTGATTTGCATATCAAAAAGATGTTTGAAGATTATCCTATTTTATGGGACTTACTGTCACTAGTAGCAACCAATCATCCATCTTTATGTTATTGTAGTGTTCTTCTCAGAGCTGTTATGGCTGTTTTACTTTCATTTTGGTCCAGTAGTCAAGAAAAAGTCACCACAAATTGCCCTAAGGAATTGGCTACCAGTCAACACCTTATTAACATCATGGCTACAGGGCAACTCTTACCTCCCCCCTTATCTTACATTGATGAGGTATTGCCCCTAGTCACTCCTTATGAGGCTTTCAACCTTCTCTCAGACATCTGGCAATATATGCGGGACAATGTCCCTAGTCCTGCCCTGTTCCATTCTAAAGCACCAGGCTCCTCAAGAATGTGGAGAGATTTCTCTGGAGACAAGAAAGATGAGACAAAACAATTTTGTGACAAGAAATATATCAGTAGACTGAGATTTATTTTATTTGCTAATATTGAAAAATTTGGGGTGGTGTATGCAAAATTTTTCCCTTCAGGATAATTTCTTTTGTCATGTTTTGATTTTTTTATTAAAGGATATTTTTGATATTTAAGAAACGTTTTTATACATGGAGTAAACGTAAATTACTGGTAATAGATTAGTAGATCTACTTTTGCACATCAATTATTATAATTTAGTGTTTTTATTACTCTGAATTACAAACTTGCTTAACTAATCCCCCCCCCTCCAAAGTTTATTTCTTCACCCTCTTTTTAATTTGCATGCATAATATATGTGAAGCTTAATAAAACAAACACATGAAAATTGAAAACATATATTTTGAAATCATGTACTAGGAGTCTTAAAATACATGATATTCGAATTCTTTTGGATAAATATAATAAATTTTCTTTGAATGCACGAACTAACAAATATCATGCAAACAATGCAGGTACATTCATTCTTCATCTGAAACAGTAACTATTCGCATCAAATTTATATGTACATATAATTGTAGTTTAACACAAATTAATATATATATGTACACATTTATATAGACTCTGAACTTGCACTTCCTCTAAATTATGGCAGGGAATCAACATATATGACACTGAGCTTCACAAACAACATCCCTGCAAGGCAGATAAGTAAGGCAAGAATCTCTCAATAGTGAATGGCACAAATGTTAGTTTTCATATCACAAACTGCATACATACAGATGCAAGTAAGGCTTTCTACAATAAAAACAAAAGGAGAAAAGACTTGATGGTAGTTAAGATCTTTGATTTGCTAATTTTTATAAAATATGCATTGTAAACTGTGTTAGTCACTATCCATAGTTTGTTTGAAATATTATAATAGTACAGACATTCAGGGTAAATAACATTGAAAATATAAATAAAAATCTTTTTGTCTGTGCCAGCACCTAATTACTCATTTGAACACTGGAAAGACTAACACATATTTTCCCCCTAAAAATGGATTCAAATTATTAAGACCAAATATATTTGTTGCATGAAAAAAAAAAATTATAAACACGGTTTTAAGGATTTTCATACATCTAAAATATTCAATCTTAAGTGCTATGATTCAATATGTATATGTTTCATCAATTTAAGATCTTATTACCATCAAAAATCTTTTCTCCAATTTGAACTATGGTGCAAAATGTAATTGTTTTGATCATTTCATAATAAACACCAATTTTTATTTTACAAACATAAAAAAAAAGTTAACAAACCATTTTAAATATCTTTTCAACTCTAACTTAATGCATTAAAAAATATTTATAATAATGAAATATTTTGAATTATTATGAGCAGCTTTCAAAAACAAATGCATGGTTATTACATATCATTAAAAAATTGCAGGTGGAAAGAAGCCAAATCATAACTTAGATGATGAAAATATATTAAATGATAACACATATGTGTTATCTTGGTAATGAAAAGATAACACATATGTACAAAATAACAATAATTTAAATTTTTTATATAAATGAAAGTGATTGCATTACTGCATTGCAAAAAATTGGTAGGTGAAAGATTCTGAAGTTCTGGTGATTCTTAATTTAGATGCACATGGATAATTTCTTGCTAGGAATAAAGTTTATTCACAAGTTCTGCATTAAAGTATTTCTGTCTAGCATTAGAAAGGCAATAGGTATAAAATATATCTCCAGTCAGAAGAGGACTAAATTGCATTTCTTATAGAAGATAACACAAAAATACATTGCATATCTCTGTATGAAGTAAGAGAAATTGCTTTTGCTTAACTAACAACAATACCTTTTTCTGTAATGAAACCCATAATATAATCAAAGAATTTTCTCATAACAGACAGTCAAATTGCAGGTTTCTAAAGGCAACAATTATTTTCAAAACATAGAATAAAATTAAATATCAATTAATTTTTGAAGGATTGAAAATAAAATTTATCTCTTAAATGGTAATATTAATAAAGGAAACACATATTTTTCTATATATAATATATATTCTTTTATATATAATACAATACACTCCCGATTATCCGCGGAATTGGGTGGCGCGGCCGCCGCGGATAACAAAAATCGCGGATAATCCGAAAAACGCTAAAAACCGATATAGCAAAAGAGAAAACAGTCATTCCAACTTTGAAAAATCGTTTTATGTACAATAAAACGTAAAATAAAGAGCAGGAAATGTTTAACTAACGCATAATATTTTAGTATATCACTCAAAACTAACCTAAAGTGCATTTTGTTAATGAAAACAGAAAAGTGCTTTGTACTTACGAGGGGCGTCAAGAATACACAGAAAAATTAATACATATGTATTGTTTTAATACTGTAATGTATTATGTAATTACAAAAGCATAACTGTAAAACTACACCTTTTTGAAGAAATCAGTCATTTGTGTTTGCTTCTTGCTTTGGAAGCATTTCCTCTTTGTTTGGAAGCAAAAAAAACAACCTGAATGCGGCAGGCGCGGATAATCGGGAGTCTACTGTATATAGCTTCTATATATTCTTCCTTTTCTAAATCACTTGTCTTTACCAGTGATGAAATTTAGTATTTTTAATTAGTCTGAAATTCCTTTCTGTAATTTGTATATTAACATTTTCAATATAAAAATGTTTTGTGTTTAAATTGCTGCAAATAATGTCCAAATAAGATAAGAATATTGGAATTTAAATGAAATATATTTATATAGAGTAGAAAAATTAACTTAAAATACTATTAGTGTTTCATTTGGAAAAATGTCATCATTACTTAATCATTGTAAAAAGAGAGCAATTTTACCAGCATTCCAAAATCATTTAAAAATATACTAGCAAATATAATTTTTTTTTTTTTAAAAAAAGCATATATTTCTGGTTTAAATATTGAACACAGCATAATTTTAAAATTTTCTCCTTAAAGCAATACAATACAATACAATACAGTTTATACAGTATATGAATATATTTCAGAGAATTCAACATTTCAGATTAATAACAAATTTAAATGATCTCCTCTTTCAACAATATTAGTCAGTGAATAATTGGAGTTAGAAAAAAGAAACTTCCCATTCCTTTCATTTCATTGTATGTTTGGTCATTTGTGTAGAAGAAAACACATGACTAAAAGTCAAACTTTAGACACAAACATAAAAAGTCACTTTTTTAAATCTTACTTTAAAAAAAATCTTAAACAAACAACACTGTTTAGAAAAAGTGACAATATATTTTCAACAAGTAACTCTTTAATTACTAGAAAACCTTTCAAGGAAAAGAGAATAATAATTGTTTTTGAAATATAAAATTTAAAAACTGATAGGAATTTTAGTGTAATAAGTAAAAATCTATGTAATAATATTTGTTTAATAATAACCAATGACCAAAATACATTGGGATGAATTCCTTCCAAGAATCACAATTGGAATTCCAAGAATCACAAAGAAAGCAATACATTTCAATTTTTAAATGTTTTTTTTACCCTTTGTATAAATGATCAAATTTTACTGTTTAATAGTAAATTATGTTTGAATTATTTTTATAAACCAACATTAAGTTTGTGTTTCAGAATTATGTGTCCATTCAAAGTAGATCAAAATATTTGATAAGATTCAATTAAAAATAAACATATATGTACCTATAAAACATCTACTCTTCATTATTAAATAATATATATATTTTTAATTTGCTAAATGTTACAAATAAAATTTTCCAATACTAACAGGAAATTAGACATAATAACACTTCAGCATTCGTATAAAATTCTTAAGCCATTTTAAATCACTTGTAAATGCACATTTTGTTAACCATTTACATTTCAGTTTTAAGTCCTGACTGATATATTAGATGCATCATCACACTAGTAAAGTAATCAACAATCAAAAATTGTTTAACATTCATATAAATTATTTATGTTATTGATTATGATCTAATTAATATCTGGAGTGTAAAGGGTTAGTAGTAGTGTTAGATTTAATATTTTATTAAAGAATAAATATCAGGCACATTGAGCTAATATGCATTTACCCCTTCCCTTTCACATAAGTGATATTCAATATACAGAAAATAACTAATTTTTGCTTACATGCAAAATTACATAATATTAATTTTTGAGCAAGCCAATAAAGCATAATCAATACACATACATATCATATATATATATGGTAATGTAAGAATTTTCATCTCACTGTGATATCAAGGAACAAGTAAGATTTAATTTCTCATATATACAAATTTGACTAAAAATAATTCTTTGAGAAAAATTATCACATAATCTGCAAATTAGCTTTGAGATTGCATAACAAAATTATCACAAAATTTAAAACAAATTATATAGGATTAGCTTTTACCTTTGAGGAATTTTTTTTCTTTTTTATTAAATGGTAAGTGCATTTAATATGGCAGTGATTATACGAAGTCAAACCCGGCATGTACAAAAAACAGAAATGTGATCACAGTGCAATTTGGCAAAACAGAACTATGTTTAGACTAGAGTTACAGACTCGCAAAAAGAAAACAATAACTTAAAAGCACATACTACAGCATATGCTATTGCTTTCTGAACTGAAAATAGAGTTCATTTGTAAAATATACAACAAGTGATTTTTTTACAGCACAAAAAGCAAACTTGGTATAAATATTGCAATGCATTGTAAAATAGATATTAAAATAAGCAAAAATATCCACAGTATCTCAATACTGTTATTAACAGTATAAATCCTTGATCGCATTTTATATTAATGCTTCATAAAAATATTCTTCAAATTGAAATGTATAAATTTATTTATTTAAACTTTAACTAGAAAAAAATTAATGTTTGAATCAGCACAAAAGTAATTTTTCTAAAAACACTTCATTAAATTAATTATGGAGAGAAATATTGTATTATAAGACAGAAGTGGAGAATGTCAGTGAAAAGTGTCCAGGGAAATGAAAAATGTAAAAATCCGACTAATGAAAAAGATTCAAATCACTAAATGATAAATAAATTTTAAGGAAATAATCAAGCAATAATATAAAAATCAAATCTGTACTAATAACACAACTTGCAACAAGTTTTACTATAACAATAATCATGTCAATAGTTTTTACATGAATTAATCTTTGAAAATTTTAATAGTTTATGTACAATAATATAAAATTGTGTATTCTTTTCTATATTACGTTTACTTCAAAATCTTTTTTTCATTCTCCAAACACACTTAGCTTTAAACTTCTAATAAAACTTAGCCAATAAAGTGTATCATCATAAGAAATAAGTTGTCTGCAAAATGAATTAACTTCAATACTGTTCATGGTTTTTCAACTGATTTGTGCAAAATTGAATAGTGTAGAAAATCTATGAGTGTAATAGGAAATTTCCAGACAAAATAGTGAGCAATTAAGAACCAACTGTGGATATGTATGCAAGAAGGGCTCCTCTTTGGATTATTCTTGGGGTACAGGAATCTCACAATCTTGACTAGATTCCTCCTTTACAATGCACTCATTAGGTTCATTCTCACTAAAATCAGAACTTACTACACTAGAACTTGAAGGCTCAAGCATGTCACTTAGTTGTTCTGGTTTCCCTGAGCACAAATACTGAAAAAGAGGCAAATGTATTAATTTAATTTTACTAATAAAAGTAAAAAAAGTTTTAAAAAATTAAAAAATAAAGGAAGAAACACTTTAGGTGAAATAATTCTTTAAGCAGCACAAATTGTTATCAGTTTATAATCCACATGAAATCATTTAACCCAAACAAGCAAAAAATAAGAGACATAATTAATATTTAATTTTAAAATAGGGAAGGTACCTAATAAATTTAAAAACTTACAAAAGACAAGTAAATTCTGAATATTTTAAATTTCTTTTATAAATGAAAATCTTATTATTAGATTTAAAGAGTGAATGCTCAAATGTAATAAGCATTTTTTTTTAATGAATTTAGTTTAAAATTTATAACAAGTATTTTTTTTATTAATGAAAAGCTTTCATATAATTTTTTAAACAATTAAAAAAAATAAAGGGTAGAGAGATTAGATATAAATTCCAATATAAGAAATGCTGACCATCAAAACCAAAAATTGTTTTTTAACATTTATGCTTTCATTCCCTAATTCAGAATCCTTCATTCCTTCCTTCATTAATCCTTCATTCAGAATCATTAATAATTCATTCATTTAATAATCCTTCATTCAGAAAGTATTGTTACACAATCCTAGACATTTCAGAAACTATTTTGAAGCCCAAAATACAAAATCTGTGAATGAATCAAAATTTGTGTCTAAATTTCAAACTTTGATGTAATGAGAAATTATAAAGTTTACTGAGAAACACTGCATGATAAATGTGTGACATTTCAAGAGTTTTCTCAATTAGGAGAGGGGGGATAATCTGGGGAGGATACTTATTTAAAGGTAATTGCAGTAAGAATATTATTTTAGTAGGTTAACTAGAATTATATCTTATTTGTAATAAATTACAAGATTTACCAACATTACCAATATTAAGGAGCTTAGTCCAGTATATCCAGCTAATTCAGATGATCAGTAAATTTTCCACTTCAGAGAGCCAAATAAATCATATAAAAGAATGTAAATAAATACATATTTTGTATTTCAAAGATGTTTCTGGAATACTTTTCATTTCTCGTTAGATTTGAGGGAATAAAATGACTTTCAACTTTGAAATCAATAATTTTTAAATAGGAGTGAGTGTATCACTTATTAAGGCTAAGGAACAAATATTTCAGTAATTTTAGTATTTCTTATATGGAAGGAGTAAGTATTACAGTTTAGTAACTGCAAAATTAGAAAGTCCCCTTCTTTCTATAGTTCTGTAAAGACTGTAAGAACTGAAGCATCTTGAAGAATAAGAATTTCCCTTTTAAGAACATAACAACTTTCAAGGACAAGTTAAATACCTGATCTACTTAAAGTATAATATCTTCAAATCATTTCTTCTTTTAATGGATATAAATATTGAAATTGAAAAAAAAATAAATTATAAAACATGTTATGAATACAAAATTTCTGAGACAGGGACATATTAAAGACTGGGTATACTATTTACAAGGTCTAAAATTGCATCCATTAGAAAAATTAAATTTTATACTGAAATCTTTAAAATCTTACTTCTCCCATCACAGATATGCTAGTTGTTCCTGTTGCTTTGGCAATACTATGTTCAATAACAAAAAACATGAATTCATCATAGAGAAGCCTCAGCAAATGAAATGATCCAAAACTTGCAGCACTGCGCAATGTTAAATCCCGAATCACCAGGGAACTGCAAAAGAACACATTTAATTACTTGTTAAAACAGATAAATTATTTTGAAAGTTCCACACTTCATAACAATTTCAATTTATATTAAGAAATTATTTCTGTAAACTTATGTAAATGTTAAATTTTATAATATATCTGTTAACAGTTAATTAACTGAAGCGGAGCATATATCAATATCATTAAAAAAAATTAACCATGCAAAATTCAATGAAATTTACATTTTTCTTGATATAACATTTTCACTATACATCTTTTTATAATGACATTACATATAATCTCAAAATATCATGTTACGTTTCCATAAAGATGAAATATTTTATATTGAATATCATTGTTCTAAATAATGAGCTGCATCTGAAAATTAATAAAGTTATAGAAAAGAAATTAAATGTAAATATAAATTTTATGACCAATTTTAAAATAAAGTTTTACTTATTAAAATAAACAGCTCATTGTTTCATTTTAATATATTGCTACTTAAAATTTTAGAAATTAGAAATTTTTTATAGGAAAAAGATTCAACCTTAAGAATTGCTCCTTTTTAATGAAAAATCAATCAATGCTTGAAATGAAAAATATACCATCTCCTATAGTCTTCATTTGATGGAATTTGATGGAAAAAATACAATATGAATATTCTTATTTGATGAATTCATAGGATTTTATATAAGAAAAAAGAATAAAATTAAAAAAAAATATTTATTTAAGTGGTCACATTCAGCAAAGAAAATAAGAATCATGCTATCCTAGGCATATTCATTATCTTTTACTCTCAGCATTATTAGGGATATCAAAACATGCTGAAATGAATTTTATAACAAAATTACACTGTTTACTTCATGGGAATGAGTGATATTCATTTAAATTTGTAAAGTTCCTTTCAATTTTTTGATTAAAACAAAATGATTTATATAACATTTGAATTTTTGACAACAATTCACATCCAAGCAAGTATTTAAATATCAACTTCAGAAATCTTTAGATAGTCAAGAAATGAAAATAAATAAATAAATAAAAATTAAATGAATAAATAAATAAAAATAAATGGGAATTTGAAAGTACCTATAGAAAGACCATTTCAAAAGGAACTGTCTTGCAGCTTTTGGATAAGTGGGCTTGCCTTCGTGAGGCTCCAAGATTTTGTGAACTATATTCTCCAGCCATGTAGCCCAATCTTCCAGCCATAAATTGTGCTGTAGAGTCTGGCGAAACTCTGTGAGTATCTGACGTATTATGCCATCCTCACACTGACATACCCAGGCGGCTTGCTCCTGGAAAAAAAATACATAATTCTGATTTTCATGGAACTGAAACATTTGTTTGATGTTTCACATCACATATTTTTCATTGTGCATATGCCTTCCCTATATGCATTTCAGTTTAAAAGGTTAATATTTATATTATATTAATTAATTTCATAAAAAAAAGTTGTATATCAAAGCAACAGTTTTTATCTTCAAAATGCACAAAAAGCTTAAATTAATTTAAATGCAGAATTCTGTAATAAATCACATAAAAAATGCAACTAAACACTTTAATACTTTAGAATGCAAGAACTATTTATAGAAAACACAATATTTATGTTATACAGTAGACTCCCGATTATCCGCGCCTGCCGCACAAAGTTTTTTTTTTTTTTTTGACTGATTTTTTTCAAAAAGGTGCAGTTTTACAGTTATGCTTTTGTAATTACATAATACATTACAGTATTAAAACAGTACATATGTATTAATTTTTCTGTGTATCCTTGACGCCTCTCGTAAGTACAAAGCACTTTTCTGTTTTCATTAACAAAATGCATTTTAGGTTAGTTTTGAGTGATATACTAAAATATTAAACGTTAGTTAAACATTTCCTGTTGTTTATTTTAGATTTTATTGTACATAAAACGATTTTTCAAAGTTGGAATGAATGTTTTCTCTTTTGCTATACCCGTTTTTAGCTTTTTTCGGATTATCCGCGATTTTTGTTATCCGCGGCGGCTACGCCACCCAATTCCGCGGATAATCGGGAGTGTACTGTATCAAAATATTGCATAGAATTTAAAATTATCATATAAAAAAATTAAGAAAATGCTAATATAAATCTTAACATTTGGTGTAGTGGAAGCGCCTCGAGCTCTTAATGCACAAGTTCGTGGTTCGATTCTCGTGCTGCGCAGGTCGACTCAGCCTTTCATTCCTTCAGTGGGTCGATAAACTGAGGACGAATCATGCTTGGGAACTAAATGCTGGGGGTTCTGCATTAGGCTTACCACCTAACCGGGACATACGCCTTGCACCCCAGGGCCCTCGCTCAAAAAGTCGGATATGGGCACTGTAGGCTTTGGCTCACATGGAGCTGTCATGCCACTGTGTTTAGTTAAACTTTAAGAAAGTTTTTTTAAAGCAAAGACAACAGATATTTATTATAAGAAAATTCTAAATAAATTATTAATTAAGAATTAAAAATGTTTATAAGCAATTCAGAGTTTGAATATGTAAATAATATCAGTTACGTATTACATAATTTTATGTGTTAAAACCACAAAACGAAAAAAATTATTTAAATAAAATAACATGTCATTAATGAAGATATCACTTAAAAAACAAAATCATATTTCATCAAAATGAAACTGTATTTTCATGCTAAAAAGCAAATATTAAAATTTAAACTATTAAACTTTTATTAAAAATAAGCAAAATAAAATAAAATTACTACATTATATCAAACTGATTCAAAATTTTCTTTTACCATATACAAGAATTTAGTAAATGATATAAAGTGTGTCCTAAAAAGCGGAATAAGCTTTTATTTTTATAAATATTGCACTTATGCAAATACATCAAATAACAAGTTTTATTAAATAAGGTAGGCAATTTTATGAAAACACTTTGACTTCTGTGGAGGCTGATAGTAAAAGCATATATGTATAAAATAATTTTTATATGTCCCACAGAATAAAAATGTCCATTATTAAAATATTACCTTAACATTAATCTAAGCACACACAAAGTTCCATGTTTCCATCAACAAATTTGCAAAGATATGCTTATTTTTAAATTTAGAGGGATTTCTTTCACATTTAAATGGAAATATTTATTTTGAAAAGCAAATTTATTCAATATAAAAAACTATCATATGCAAATATTTACTATAATATTTACATATGACAGTTTAATATAGTACAAATAGTACTTCACACATCATCATGATTTCAAAGCAATCTGTTAATTACGAATAAGATTCAGTGTGAATAGTCTACTTATAAATTCAACTTTATGCAGAAGGGAAGAGAAATTAGAGTAATTGAACATTTAAAAGACTTTGGGGAAGTACTGGAATGCTCAGTAAGGAAATAAAATTCTTTGAAGGAATTTGTATGCTTTCTAAAAGAATGATATATTTCAATAACAAGGTATACATTCATATATGGCGATTTATGGTATAGGTAATTGTTAAACTGACCCACTGTGGAAAAATACAAATGTAATTTAACAAATTCTTACTAACCTCATAAGAAATGCATTTATGAAATGGTTTAGCAATTACAAACTGCAGGAACTTTACTTTCCTGGAGAGAAATGGGGAAAAGGAAGACTTACATATATGTGATGCAGAAATTGATATTTTCACTTATTTTTCAATTTACCTTCATGAAAATATACAAACAGTTAGTCCAAAACTCAACATTCTAATGCCAACAGTGTGGCAAATATTTCCACATAATAACTGGTATCTAAGCAATATGTGTGGACTGCTACAGCAATTATATGGCCAACTACATGATCAACATCTAGTATTTTACAGTTGGGCCCTAAATTAAGATAAAATCAAATACTTTCTTTGAAAGGCAATTTGAGCAAATGAATGGTGCTTAAATTAAGACAGAAATATTAATCTTCAATGATAATCATCTTTTGGAATGATAAAAATCCATTCTTCATACAAGAGGTTCATCATCAGTAACAATTTTCTTTAAATGTGTGGTGTAGTATTTTTAAACATTCTTTGACTGATTCTATTGTGTACAACAGTATGCTGAATAGTTGCTGATATATTCAGTTAGTTTTGAATGACATTATGCCTGAACTATGGGATGAGTAGGCTTTGGCAGTACACGCTCGTAGATTTTTACTGATGAATTCAAAAAGTCAGTGTTTAAGTCACAAGTGATGAGCTCAACCACATATGCACAAATATTGTTTAAAAAATGCAACTCTATGTAGATGTCCATTTTAAACAAGTTTGTAATCATTTCAGTTAAAATATTATCTGAACATTTTTAAAATTTAATGAAAGTTAATAAATGAATTATTATTTTCTATTTCAGCTCCTTAAATAATTTCTATTAAATACATATATTATTCTTGAAAATTACAACATAAGTCTCATTCAAATACTATCAGAGGTATGGAAAAATGGTTAAAGTAATAATTGTACTATAATTTTACTTTTTAATAAATTTACTATTTAATATGTCAGCAAAATTTATTGATAGATGCATGAAATTTTGTGTCTTGACAGATGAATGCATGCAAGAAAAACATGTTATTCATTGACACTTTACTCTAAATAGAAAATAAAAAAAATTACTTTTTTTTATCACCCCCAGCAGAAGACAAAATATTTTGAAGTCGTAATTTAATGAAACTATGCAATGAAAAGTATATGTCTAATTGCAATAGTTAAAGAAATAAATTTATTTTCTATCTTTTTAAGGTACTCTGTACAAATCAATAAATAAAACTAAACATAATAAACACAAGTTCTAATTTGTGTTAAAATTAAATATTTATAAAGAAATAATTGTTTTGTACAAAACAATTTGGAAGACTTTTTTTTCCTTCAAAAATATTGTACTCCTGAACTGGAACAAAAATAAGTATGCAAAGACAAATAACATAAAATAATTTAGAATAAAGGAAATAAAAAAATGAACAATATATACCTGTATGTTTCGAAGATCAACTTTGTTCAAATCTGATGTCATTTGTTTTATTTGAGTTGAGCTTTGCAAGACAGCCCTTGCGGCTTGAGCAAGATGATTTAATGAGGTATATCGGCGCAGAGTCTGAGCAAAGGCACTGATGGCACTAATCTGTAATAATAATAATAAAAAAAATTAATGAATACAAATCAAGATTTTTTTTCAGGTGGTAATTCAAATACAAATTTACCTATAAAACACAAGTATTATTTAAGACTTAAAAAATATCGTCAAAAAATGTTCCACACATTTTTTTATATGGACAAAAAAGAAATTTTAAATTTTACATTCAATATATAAGGCTTATGAAATAGGGGAAGAATAATGTTGTAAGAATTAAAATAAATTTAGTTTAATTTACTCTAAAAATTATTCATGTTGCAATGGTAAAATTATTTGAGATGAAGTAAAGAAACAGATATTGATTATAAATTTTCAAGAATGATCACAATGAAAGATAATGATCTTGAAAATCTTCATGATCATTATCAATAACAATGAAAGTCTTTTAACATTGAAAGAATAAGAAGAAAAAAAAAATTATGAGAAAACCAAATGGTTTAAATATGCATCTAATGCATTTTCTGTTAAGTGAAAGTTATTTATCTAACACGAAGCTTAAGATGACATGAGGAATTTTCTGAAAGCTAGGAAATGTACAGTTGTATATATATGTTTGTTTGTGTAAGTATGTGTGTGTATGAGTATGTATGTATGTTGTATTATATGTTTGTTTGGTTGTTTGTGTGTGTGTATGAGTATGTATGTATGTTGTATTATATGTTTGTTTGGTTGTTTGTGTGTGTGTGTATGAGTATGTATGTATGTTGTATATATGCATGTGCCTGTGCACATTTTAGAAAGACTTAGGGACATTTTTCATGAATGTTGAGTTATTTGAATTCTGGTGCCTTCAACATTTGCGTTAAATTTGGGATTTGACTCTTGTCTTTTATGGATAACTTGTAACTGCTTTTTGGTTTAAGGAAGCAAAGGCATTAGTATAAGCTTGTTGTAGGGTCTCTATGGCAGTAAAGATATTTCATATGTTCATAGAATGCTAAAATATATTCTACAACAGAATGTGGAACAGTGCACTTCACATGTTTGCACAAAATATGAATAGAACAAATGGACTGAAAAACATTTTCTCAATTTAATAACCATGTAAAATAATAATTACCATTTTAGTAATTCAAAACCATGGGAGATATTTCAGTAATCTATATCTATATAAAATAACTTACCTTAATATTCAAAATATCATCATTGCACTCAGTAATTGCAGCTCGCAACCAACCTTCTAAGCTCTTTGCAAAATTCCGTATTGCTTGGGTTAAGGTACCTAGAAAAATCAAATAAATTTTAAATTATAATTGAGATATGATACTGAAAAAGCTGTGACTTATTTTAAAATATGAAAAAAAAAATGAATTTATGAAAATGAATGCACATTAATTTCAACATTTATATTTTTTTATTATTATCAAGAAGAAAACAATAGATAAATAAATGGAATACACATGAAAAATACATATAAAAAAGAATGCACATGAAAAATCTATAATATTTTTAATTATTGAGTCATCTGCCTGATATGTATGTTTTGCAATAATACTTTGTAACAATATGTTAATCTAAAATTTTTTCCTATATAAGGTAAGAAAATAAATCATACACTAAATTAAAAATATAATATTTTATTTATATTTGTACAGGGTGCAGCAGAAAAAGATGGACAAACAATTTTTAACATAACTTTATTTAAAATAAATAAATTAACTAAATATAACAAATAATAATAAGTGTAGACTTTTACTAATAAATAAATTTAATTTCTTACAAAGTGGACACCAAACTCTTATTGAAATTTACCTTTAATCAAATTGAATCTCTTATTGAAACTCTTATTGAATTGAACTAATCTAATTGAAATTTACCTTAATCTTAATCTGAAACCTACCTTTAATCTATCCCATTCCTGCCGAAGTCACTGCTTTAGAGAGCTCAAACTTTTATGTCGTTTAGTGCAAGTCCTAGACTATAAAATAGACCATACACTGTAATCATGAGATTGACATTTTTTGAGTATTGTGCCCACTCTCCATATGATATGTGCCTTGCACCACTGCTCTGTCTATTTTAGCCTTGTGAGCTGGTACAGAGTCTTGTTGAAAATCCCACTTTAAACTGCCGACGTGCGTTTTGGCATACAGAAATACAACAGCTTCTAGAATGTCTTGCTGGTATATTTTTTTATTTATTTTAACACGTCATCCACAAAAACCAGAGGTGTTTTGTCGCTTGTGCAAATTCCATCCCAGACCATGACTGGCTTGGATTTTTGTGATGTTCAACAGTTGCTAAAGTCCTTGGAGCATCTATAGACTAGATCCTATAGTTCTAGGAGTTATGAGCTTTTGGACGGTAAAGAGCTTCTCATTAGTGAAAAGAAATCTCTCACCGCATTGACTTGCGGCCCATTTCAAAAGTTTTCGTCCAGTTTGGAGCTGCATGAGTTTGTTTTCTTCAGTGAGAAGTTGAACTTTTTGGAATGTGTAAGGCTTCAGTCCAAGCTCTGTTTTTGCCATTCGTTGCACTGATTGGTCATTTATTACCAGTTCACAAGTTATCTTTCTCATGGAAACCTATGGATTTATATTGAACTCACATTTTGATAACCTTATAGCCACTGAAAGTGTTCACCGAATGTTTGAGTACACTTCCTGAACTTTGACCATTACTGCCAAGCTCTTTGAAAAGATAGATTGCATCAGACTGTTTGCTGAGTCATATTAAGTAAACAAACGATTTCATATACTGTCGTTTTCCTTGCTTAAACAAGTATAAAATAACAGATCTTTTGCTTGGCATTGTATAAAAGCCAAAAAAACAATATGTAAATTAAGAGATATACTATAAAATATATTATAATTACAGTGATAGACAAAAAGAAATGAACAAAAATTAAAAAGAAATTAATCAACTTCTATTATATGATGTAACAACTTTGTCTGAGTTTTTTAGCGGCACCCTGTATATATTTACAACAAATACGTTTTTCTAAGAATTATAAATTTCTACCAAAATTTGTAAAATATTTTACATTAAGTGCACATCAGTTTTTTTAAAATTAAAAATAAAAGAATGTAAAAGCTAAGGAAAAATACAGAAATAACATGGCTTGAGTACAAGAAATTTAGATCTATAAAGCATATATATATTTTTCCTATATAAATGATATACAAAATCTCTTCAAGTGCAAGATAAAAGTAATCTATTCATGAATCAAAGAAATATAAACCTATTGAAACTAGAGTAAAAGAAATCAACTCAAGATTATGGTCCCACAACAAAAGAATTTGAAATTTTGGCATTAATTCTGAAATGCTGCTCAAGATGTTTCTTCAATGGCCTAATGAGATAAAAATCTCTTGGTACACGGTTCAGATTATAAAAACTCCAATAAAAATGCTACACCAAATCACGAGTAATTATGTTGTCAGTCACTACACTGCAACAGGATATTTGTCAAGAGCAGTCTGAATATTTAGAAACTTTGTGCAACTAATAATACAGAGAAGCATAATAATTGGTAGCATTCACAATCATTTCAAGAACGAAAATTAAAATTGATAGCAAATCCTATTGGTTTAAAAGACTTTGATAATAGTTTTCTTCATGAATGATGTTGTTTTGAACTTCTAACTAAGAGGCAATGAGTGTTTCTATGACACTGATGCTTGTCTTATTTCCAATATCACATGATGCACACGTTTCAGCTCCTGCAATAATACAGTGCCGGAAGCTACATTAAGTGACAGAGAGACAAACCAATAGGTATAATTTTAAATTTATCTCTGAGTTGTCATGATCTCAGCAATTATACATTGCTTGATAACCCAAATATTATGTGCTTATGTAGTATCACATAGATCATTATGGTGAATGGTTTCATCTTTGAACCAGCACATACTTTCATGTTTAATGGAATTGCATACATAAGTAACAAAATTATTGCTCTGCTTATATACCTGTGCTTTTATTAAATACAAAGCACCAAAACCACACCTTTTTGAGAGAAATTATTCATACAATTCTAGCAGTTGCTGTTAAATTTGAGCAAGAGATATTTTCTTCCAATGCTAAAATTATACCACTTCCAACAACAAACACATTTCCTTCAATAACACCATCTTATAATTGAAATTTTGATATAATATCATTACCAACCTCATTTCATGGTAATATTCGAATGCTAAGATTGCCTCAGATGCTAGAGAAAATTTAATTTGCAAACCAAACATTTAAAAATTTTTTTGATTCTTTTTCTTTTTTGAAAAGCCTCCATATTATCAAAAAGAATGCAGCAAAGTTATTTTAATGAAAATATTAGCAAAAACCATTTTAATCACTATACTATTTTAATAAAAGGTAAGAAATCTAAATTTTCTTTTCCTTCTTATGCAATATTTATTATCCAACATCTTAAATTTCTATCTAATACTTACTCGGTATGGGTCGAAGAACATCAGGAATCAATACATCGACTAGATTTTGATAAAATTGATAATCTGTTCGCTTTATGAATTCTTTAATAGGGTCAAAGTTCACTATTTCTAACAGGAAAGGCTTTATCACATCAGGTTCACTATAAAAGAAAGAACTAATAAATAAAAGAATAAAGAATATTCAGGGAAAAAATTCAATTATTATGGTTATTGTAAAATTATGATTAAGTCACATGGGCGGTTTTTAAATGCAATTCATAATTTTGAACAGTCAGATTACAATATTATGTAACAATTGAATGAGCATCCCCTCTACTTGTCAAGGGATGCTGACACAGAGAATGTATAAACCTCAACACATCCAAGATCCACCACCTCCTATATACAATGGATCTTAGGTGAAATTGAGTTTTAAACATGCGATTCTCTGGTCCTCAAGTTAAGAAACCACTTGATCAACATGAAGACAAAATTCAAAAATTATAAAGGCATACAAAAGAGCCTATACACAAACTCTGATTAAATTCCTATTCCATGTATTTCAAGAAATTTTAATACAATTAACTGAAATTTATGCTTGCTATAAACAATTCATCTTTCACTGATATTTAACCCCTTATGAATGAAAAATTGAATGCATTTTCCAATTTGTCATTTAATTTAAAAATAAAAGATATAGAAGCTTAACTGATAATTCAAATTTCTATGAAATTACAGACTGTAATGAGAAAGTATAAAAACTTTTTCATCATTTAATATCAAAGTTAAAACTCAACTGGAAATCAGCCTTGGCTTTAATTATGAATGTGAAGCTTATACTAATCAACTATAATATTTATTTAACATCAAATTTTTCAATCTGTGCATGTTGTATACAATTTAATATCAATTTACTTAATTATATGATTAACTGTGATGCATTCATAAAACCTGATGCCAAATGAATAGCCCTAACTATTACTATTAAATAATTTTATTTTGGTTTGAAGTTGCTGTTAATCAAATAAACTATGCCAAAATGCAACAAACTAACTGTTGCAGCAGGAGAAAAAATCCCCAAGAAATGGCATACAACAAAATTATGAGAGAAACACCCTAAATGAATTCGCTAAAATTAAATTATAGAAGGAACTAATAGGTATTATTAAACAAATAATATTTCAAGCTTACTTTGATTATTTAACTAAAACCACAAAATACTTCATATTTTGGAATTCAGAATTGAAAGTTTTTTTATATATATCTTGATGTTTCAGAATGACATCAAAAATTTTTTGTAACTGTACTCTTCCCACTTTGCAACTAGAGAAGACAATCATGACGGAGAGGGTTAATAAATAAGGGGGGGGGGGGAGAGTTACACATGAATTAGCAAATGATGTGATAATAGACTAAAGTAAACCTGAACTTTTTTACAAGACTAAATAAATTATATATCAATGCACTAAACAAACTTAATGTTTATATAAGAATAAAACCCAGCATTGAAAAATGAATTTAGCAATTTTTTAATCATGTATTATATTTTTTTCTTGATTTTCTTTTGTTTAATGAATCATTTTTTTCACAACCTAAAAACTCAGAAAAAATGGAGTCTAAATTATGAATTTAATTATTGAAATGATAAATTAAATAAAGTACCACCTACAGGCAATGAAGAAATAGACATTTATAGAGAAATGTGTTACATTAATTACAGCTGTTTACGTATGTCAGCATTTAGAAAACATTTTTAAATATGCAAAATCTTAAAAAGACACTTCAGATAAAATTAATGATATTGCAGTTAAAATTCAGAAGAAAATCTAAAAAGTATTACACTTTTCATTATAACTGGTTATTTTTTTTTATCATTGTTATTCTGAATAAAAAGACTTTTCATATCTGAAGATAGTGCAACCTAAGAGATAACTTTCAATAAATGAAGCAATATTACAATAGTTTATATTTATGTAGAACTGACAGCATAAATTTGCATCTGAAACTTAATTTTGATTTTATATGAGATATTCTCTGCCTCAAAGATTTTCTAATAAGTAATTCAAATTGTAAACTTCAAGAGAATTATTTATTTATTTCGTTTGAAAATATAAAGCTATTCACTCTATAAAATCTTAATGTTGTTGTTGAAATAAGATATATAGCCCACATAGATTTATAACAAATTTTACAGAACCGGATATATATGTAATATATAATGTTAGTTCTGAAAAAGAAATTAATAATTCACATTAACATGTTTACCTTTTAGACCTGTTTTCAGTAGAGGTGTTCCAAAATGCATGCCAAAGGCTTTCGACTTCTGAAAATTGAAAATTAACCACAGCTTCCAAAATATTCTAAAAAAGTATAGTATAAAAATAATAAGAAATATTTCATTTATTAATAGTCCATAATTCATTATTACTATCAATCATTCATTATCATTAAAACAGAAACCAAATTTCATAAGCAATTGCTAAAACAATTAAGACTAAGCAATTGCTATAATCTTAATATAAATAAAAGTCAATTTAGCTGTACATTTCTGTATGTTTGTTCTAAATTTCACTCTAAACTAATGAAATAGATTGCACCAAACTTTTTATATTTATATTTTAAGACATGAAAAAATACTGTCAATTTTTCTAGTCAAAAGTTCATTAATTAATTAGAAAACTATATAAATTTTGCCATTTTCCTGTACAAACTTTGTAATAAATTACCTCACAAAAAATAACGACAACTTAAAATTCAAAACTTTACCTTCTTGTGATAGCAATTTTATTTACATTTAATTTTTAATCTTTTCTAAATGTAATAAGCAATTGCAAATATGTAGATAATTTTCCAAACTAGGAAAATTTTCGATACTCTATTGCTAGAAATGGTAAGAATTCAAACTACTTTAGTACATTTTTGTTATTTCAGCTTCATTTCTTTCTCATACATGAAAGATACAAAAAGAAAATATTGTTATCATCAAAGAATCTCAGGTTTCTCTGAGTTTAAAAACAAACAAACACAATAACAGAATTGTTTGTGTGCAAACATATCTCGAAAACAATTAATTAGAACTAGACAGAAAAAATTTTGTATGAAGTTTTTAAATCAAATTTGCGTATTTCTACAGAATTTTGAATGGCATTCATTCATAGAAAGTTTGTCTGTCCTAGTACAAGTGAATAAAATAAGTATAAAACACAAAGAGCAAAATGGATAAAATTTGGTACAAAGTTTTGGCAAATTTTGAAAAAAATTTGTTTAAAGGGTTTGTCCACTGGAGTGTATATGTAATAATTCAAAATCATAACACATTAAGTAAATGAAATTTGGACATGATTTCTTTACTCATACTTCTATAGCAAATTTTAGTCTCAAGTGATTGGAGAATAAAAGGTGTCCATAATCTGTTTTAACCAAGGATTACCATTATTTTTATATAAGAATGAGATAATATTACTTTCATTATAGGAAATGTGAAAAAATTTCAAGGAAACCACTCCCATTTTCTTTTTACATATTTTTATCAATTTTTTTCACTCATCTTAAAGGAATTCTAAAATTTATCTATTAAAAATAAACTTGCAGATGTTTGAAAGACTTTATACACTATAATGTTTTATGCAAAATAAGTTTTTGACTTAAAAAAATAAGTTCTTTAAAAATTGTTTGTTTCTAGATGCACTTGTACTCGAGTGCTAATATTAAATAGGTTCTAACTTTATCCCCATTACCTTTAAATACATTCTTACACTTAATTAATTTTAACTTTTACTCACAAACAGTGGAATAAAAGTAAGACTGAAAGTTTGCAATAATTAATTAAACAATAAGCTTTTCATTAGTGAAAAAACATGTAAATTTCATTCTAAGCAAAGCTGTGTATTTCATCTTGTTATTAAATTAAAGCACACACACATACACAACACACACACACATGCATGCACACACACACATACCTAAAGACAATTTCTTTTATTGAAATGCATGTTTTTATCACAATAAATATTTTACAAAGCAATTGTCTTTCATATTTTTAGAAAACTACAGATATTTTGCTTACTGTAATAATAATCAATCAACATAAGCAGTTTTCCATTCCATAAAATCTAACTTCAGACCAATTAATTTTTAAATATTATATATATATATATATATATATATATATATATATATATATATGTGTGTGTGTGTGTGTGTGAATAATGTAATGTATCTTAATGCAATCAACATTGATCCGAATGTGGTTTTAATTACTATTAATTGCGTATTGAACGCCATAGTTGTAATGAATTCCATGAAGCTCTTCCTTCCACCTGTAACTTAGAGAAACAATCCATACATTTTTACCTGAAGCATCCTTTTTTATAGTTTTCAAAAGAAAAAAATGCTAATTTTATTTATCACTGACTTGACTATCTATTCAAAAGCAAAATACAAAGTATTCTGTTATGTGCCAGAGAAAATTATTCAGAATTATTTTCAAGTAACTTTGACAATTCACAGTACCTTTGCTTAAATATAAACAATTTTGATGGGAATAGTACAATTATGTTCGTCTAAATTAGCTCTGAGATAAAACAAATGTATACATTGTTTTATCCAATGCATTAATTCAAGCTATTAAATCAATTAATTTTGCAAAAGGAATTAATTCAAGCTATGTCCTTAAGTAAGTTACAAAATTTGTGCTTTAATGCATAAAATGAATTTAAATCATATTTACTTCACAATGTTTCCTATAAGCATCTTTGAAAAGAGTAATCTTCTCTAAAGTAATTCCATTAGGCAAAAGATTGGCATCAAATTCTATCTCCACATCAGGTATTGCAGTGGAAGCATCTCCAAGATAGACATGATGAGATTTGGGCTGTGCTGAAGCAGTATGTTTTTTATCAGATTCATCAGATTCAAAAAACCTTTTACCATTGCAGTTATTATTATTCTCAACATTAACATTGCGTTCAGTTTTTAACCTATAAGTATATATAGATATGTATTAAATCAATGTGTTTTTCAGCATTTTCTTCAAACATTGATTAAAAAGTACAAACTTTGCTTACCTTCGCATGTGCATAAAAGAGTTGTGCCTGTAAGTAGTGTTGACAATATCTTCCATAGCTTTGTTTATTGATGAAGATGGTTTTAAACGTATTCCATAATAATGATACTTTGAATTTCCTCTATAAAGCGAAAAAAAAATTTATATAAACAAAAAAAAGATATAAAAAGAAATTTGTGTCAATTTTTCATTGATGCAAATTTCTTAGTGTAAGTAAAAAATTAACAAAATGAAAACTGAGAATAGGATTAGTAAAAAAGAGTCTGGGCAGAATTCAATCAATGTTGATCAATAGTAAATCATAATATAGCAGCTAACAAGATTTACAAAAACAAATAAATAAATTTGTCAGTGCATTACAGATCAGACAGTTTGACATACAGCTATCAAATTTGGCACATATATACCATTGAGAATGAGAATAGGCAGTCTGGAGTAATTTTTTTGAAATTTTAATTAAAAATTAAACTGAATTTTGGCATTTTTGCAACAATTTCAAAAAATATTGCAGCACAAAAAATATTTTTACAGCCTCTTAAATGATTTTTACATTGTCAAAAACTTATGTTTTCAATGATAACAATTTATAATTTTACAAAATATTCATTGAATTAAAAAAATTATTAAAATATTTCTTTGCTTAATTTTTAACAGTAGATTATACTATTGTCCTGAAATTCCAAGTGCTTTCATTGTTTCATCAAATGGTTAATCATGCGATTTTTTGACAATGTTGAAAGCTTAAGAAGAAGGATTCAGTTTGTATCTATGTAGTTTACATGATAAATAAAAAAGTAAAGTTACAAAGCCATTAAATTTACAAGATAGATAAATCAGACATTGATATTTTTAATAAATCTATGATCACAGTTAGAAAAGTTTATGTGTACAATGAACAAAACATATGGAAACCAATCAAATTTAATTTAATTAAATTTCATTTAATGTCAGGTAATTTGACAAATTTATGGGCATGAAATTATAAAAATGATTAAACTAAAATAAAATATAATCAATATCCATAGCAACGAGCAGATAGCCAAAAGTGACTAATATCTACTAATAATAAAGAAGAAAAAGTATGTTATGTTGGCACACCAGGCCAAACCATTTAATCTAGAACTAACAAAATTCTAAATCAAATGGTCTAGCCTCTAAATAAAACTTTGAAGTGTGTAAATGTGCACCTCAGAGAGAATTTTCCTAATTTTAATTAATTAAAAATTAAATTGCATTCTGGCATGAAAACTTCCAAAAACATGTAAAATCCATTATTATTGCACAAAAATAACTTTTACATGGTTTCAAAATTTTTAAAAAATGTCTTTTTATTGACACAAAATTTATTAATCGAAGAATTTTTCTATTTTAACAATTCTTAGGAAATAGTTTCGGCATAATGTCCAACAACAGATTACATTGTTGCTCTAACATTCAAATCATTTTCATTATTTCATTAAATATTCAACTGCTTGTTTTTTTTTTTCATTTCTGAAAATCAGAGAAGAATTTTATTTCATATCTAAGTAGCTTAAAAAACAAGTACAAAAGTGAAGTTACAGTATTGTCAAAGTTAGATGAACTGGACATTTACATTTTAATGATATCATGAGAATGATCTCGACTAGAAAGGTGCATGTACACAATAAATAGAACTTAAGTAAGAGAATTAAAATAACATGGCTTTAATGTCTGACAATTTGGGAATCATGGACATGATGTTATATCTAAACAATTAATTTGAAATTAAATATGCATCCGATGAATCAACATATCGCACAAGGTATCAAATATATTAGGAATAAAAATGATGTGTGAGTCAATGCATGTTTATTAGCACTCTTCAAGACAGACTATTAAATCTAGAGCTAACAAATTTTGCTTTTGGATATGCTTTAAAGATGGAAATGTGTTCCTCACAGATTTCTTTAAAATGTTTCATTACAATTTTAATTAATTAAAAATTCAATGAAATTCAAATGCTTTCTGACCATAATTTTTTTAAATATTATAGCACAAAAATTATATTTATATCATCTTGAAATTAAAAAAAAATTATATCAAATTAGGAAGATGCATAGTAAAATGAGCAGAAAGTCTAAGACTTTTAAAATAGTACAAGTTACAAGTCTATCAAAACCTGATGTTTAACAGTACTTTGCTAAAGACGTCATTAAGAGTAAGCAATATAAATTTAACAACAATAAATAAAACGAATAAAAATAAATAATAATAAAATTATTATTAATAATAATAATAAAATAAATAATAAAATTTAACAACAATAAATTTCCATGGAACAGCTGGTCTTAAACAGCAGTTATTATAAATATATTTCTTACGCATTATTTAATTAGTTTTTTTAAAAAATTCTATTACAAACTTTGCTTAAATCTTAACTTGCATGCAGGTGAACATCACTAGTTTATCTAGTTATAATGAATACAACATTCATATAACAATCTACGAATTAAATAATTATGAATCAAGCAAATTGAAAACTCTAATACTAATAAAATTGAAAGTCAGTTTATTTGTATAATAACAATCTATAGAACACATTGCTGAATCTACAACTACTAATATGGGATAAACTTATTATGGAAAGTGGAAATGTGCACTTAAAAGCATTTTTTTTTTTTTTTTTTTTTTTGCAAATTTTAGTCATTTAAAAAATAATTTTTAGGCCACTTTTTTTGCTAATAATTTCCAAAAGAATAAAACAATAATTTTTAAATCATTTAGAAATGCAAAATTTTTATCTTTGTAATGATGTTAGCTAATATTCTGCAGAGAATGACTGAAATTTTTTTTAAAGTAACACCTATTGCCCGTAACTCAGCACCGTTCAATAAACTGACAAAATTCCTCATTACATCATCACAAAATATTCTGCTTTTGCAGGAAGGGATGGATGGTAGTGTTAGTCTTCATTTTTTTTGTCCATTTTTAATACTCAAAGTCACTTAAAAAAATGCAATTTTCAATAATTTTTTTTCCCTCAAATTTTTAATGCTTAAAATTACAAAATTATTATGACCATGCTCTAATACAATGTTTGACCACCTTTACTCCTTTAATACTGCATGGATACTATGAGATATTGGTAAGTGATATGAGGAATTTGAGACCATGACTAATGAACTACACAATCCATAACTTAAGATTTGATGGTACTGGATCTAGCTATTTGATAGATGTTCTATTTCAACCTACAGATCCCATCGGATCGATATCTAGTGATTATACCACCCAAATAATCCAAGTAACATCGCAATCATACTCTTGAAACTATCCGCCAACAATGCCAGCTTTATGACAAGGAGCACTGTCCTGCCATAAATGTTCATACCCAACAGTGTTCACCATTAACATAAAAGGATGTACCTGATCTACAATGACACTTAAAAACCTTTAGGCATTCAGACATCATTCCATAGTAATCAAAGAAGCCATAAAATACAAAAAACATCTTCCAAAACATTATATTATTTTCACCAGCTTGAAATGTTGCAGCAATACAGATAAAGTCAGTTTTTTTTTTTTTTTTTTTTTTTGCATTCTGCCACCTGCATGGTGTAAATAAAAACATGACTCATCAGATCATATGACTCTTTGTCAGTCATCTACTACCTTATCCTTTTGTTACTTAGAAATACAGAGACGCATAGCTTGCTCAAGCCAGATACAGTTTGCTCACAGATCTTTGCAGTTATTCCTTAATTAAGACCACCCACACCCTCTCTGCAATTTGATGTACTGTAGTTCTTATGTTAGTCTCAGACAACTCTAGCAAGTCTCCTTTGAGTCTCCTCCTTGAGTCTTAAGAAGAAAATGCAAAGACTATTTTTGTAAGATAACTGCTTTAGAAGATATGAACATTAATTTAAGTAGGCAAGTCTTAATTTTTACCCATCAAACAACGGTTAATTCTATTTTTGAACTCTCTATTTGAAACCAACTTTTTTTACCTTTTTTTCCTTTGACTGAATATACTTTTTAATGAATAAAGAACTATTTCTAGAAAACATTCAATTAAGTACTCGGAAATTCGTATGAAGGTGGATTTACATTGGTTGTTGCCTTTAGACAATAAGTAATAGGATCGTTTTCTGTACCATGTACATTAGGTTTGTGAGTGTGTACATAAGTTAAGTAGGCAAGTCTCAATTTTTACCCATCAAACAACGGTTAAGTCTATTTTTGAACTCTCTATTTGAAACCAACTTTTTTTACCTTTTTTTCTTCTGACTGAATATACTTTTTAATGAGTAAAGAACTATTTCTAGAAAACATTCAATTAAGTACTCGGGAAATTCGTATGAAGGTGGATTTACATTGGTCGTTGCCTTTAGACAATAAGTAATAGGATCGTTTTCTGTACCATGTACATTAGGTTTGTGAGTGTGTACATAAGTTAAACTGACCAAAATAAATGAATAATCATAATTAATAACATGAGGCACTCGGTTGTGGCTAGCAGTAAAAGATAAGGAAAATATAAATACATATTGTAATATCAACTTTCCGTTGAAATGATATATTTTATTGAGTACCAAATTAGTAAAATATTATGATATGTGAATAACACAGAAAGTTTTTAAATAAACATTTCAGAATCATTTATAAAGGGCTATCAACAACTATTTATTACTTCAAAATTATGTAACATAATAAATTAACAAATATTACCTAGTTCCTAATCTCCTAGTTCTCAAGCCATTGAAGACCATTCTTATGAGTTTCCCAAAAGATGCGGCATTTAAGGGCTCCATTTTTTGTTCATTACAGTGCTTTAGATAGTGACTATACATTGTACTTCTAGGAACACTCATACCATCTGCCATTTCATAGTTGTCAACAAGCCATTTCATCTTAAAAGAAAGTGTTGCATATTAAAGTATAGTAAAATTAGTCAAAAGCATTAAAAATTAGCAATATTTTATATCTACCAATATGAAGATATAAATTTTTATTTAAAATAAAACTATGTAATAAATATAGCAAGTTTCTTAAATAAAAATGATGTATCAAACAAATAAAAACATTAGAGACAAAAATTTCTTAATCTAAAAAAATATATATAAAAAAACTTACAGAAGCAGCTGATAGACGGGAACTAGGGTAACAAGACATGTGACTATTTTCCGATTCTGTCATGTTGCTTTCGTCCAACACTTGAAAGACATCCTGGTCTTCATTATAAGACTGGCAACCACTATCCTGGGCCCGGTCTTCATTCACATTCACCTAAAAATGAAATTTAATAAAACAAATTGCAATAAAATGATTAATCCTAATTTTTGAATTTCCTATCATTTAAAACATTACTATCAACAAATGAGAAAAATTATCTTGACATATCAACCTTTTTTTTTTTTTTTTTTTTTAAACTTTTTAATAAAATCAGCAGGAATAGTCTTCATGAAACTTTCTTGCACAATATCTATTATAAATGTACATGAATGGCATGCCATTTGGGAACAATAATTATGAAAGAACAAATTATTATGCAATTTTTGACAATTAATTGCTGGTATATGACTGATATACAAGTACAAAAAAATTTTAAAATCTTGGATGCATTTTTTCCAACTGATTAAAACCAAAATTTGAAAACAAACTATAATCGTAGTAACAAAATCATATATCAAATGTCATACATTTAAATAATCATGTTTATATAAAATCAAAGGCATAAACCAACAGATATTAATTCCTTGATGGAGTTGTTTCCAAATTAAATACAGATCTGCACTTCAGATGTGTATCGTATTTAATTATCTAATTATCTTTGTTTTGTAGTTCTCATGTTAACTTACATACTGACAGAAAACTACACTATTGGTCAAAATTATTGCAAGTTTGAGAAATTTCACATTTCTTCAAGAATAAACCTCCTAAAAGTAATATATATATTTTTCATTTAAAGTGATGTTTTCTAGTATAAATATGTTGGAGAAGTTTCAAGTAATTGTGCCATCCCTTGTGAAGTAATCGTCTGCTAAGATTATTTCATCCCAGTAGTTTATAAAATCGCTCCGATTGTGAAGGATTTCATTTTGTTTGTTGTGCTGTCGAATTGCATTTACTGTGCATTGCTTTTCAATTTAAACATAATTTATTTTTAAGATGTGTAGATGAACTCGTGAGAAGCGCCAGGCAATGCTATATTGACACGATTACGCCGTAAAAATAGATCTGCAAGTTCTGTTATACTTGCAAGAGAATGGAATGAGTCCATGTCTGTCATTGCTAGTGGATTCTCTGTGAAGATGGTTAAAAGGCACAAGTACCTAGAAAGAATACAGTACTGACGAAAGCAATGTGGAGAAAACTATTGGAGTGGACCAAGGTGCACAAAAATTGGAGTATTTCAGAATGGAGACAAGTTATATTCAGCAACGAAAGTTGCTTTTCTTTAATGTCTGACAAGACTGGCCACATTTGGCATAAAGAAAAGCAGATCATGAGGCCAGAATGCCTGATCGGCACATCAAAACACCCAGAAAGGTGGGGGTGCATGTCATATTAGACAACTGGATGACTTCATTTTGTACAGAGAACCATGAATGGTGATAAGTATGTTGGTTGCTGAAGGATCAATTGATTCGTAGTGCTTGTGACATATTTCCAAGGTAGAAATGTTTATTTCAGCAAGATCTGGCACCCAGCCATACATCGAAAAAGGTAAGACAAACTTAACAATTAATTTTAAATTTTATTTTAGTTCAGTTCTGACCTCTATATTGAAACATTCGTTATTTTAGGTTAAGACTGCGTTTGCAAAACATGGTATTAATGTTCTCGCATACCCAGGAAACTCGTCAGATTTAAACCCCACTGAGAATTTATGGAGTATAATGTGAAAGAAAATAACTGAGAATCATCCCAGAACAAAACGAAAATTTCAGAAAACAATAATTAAAGTTTCCCACCATGATATACTGTTGCAAAACCTTGTGGATTCCATACCTAACAGAGTGCCTGCTGAAATTGAAGCCAGAGGCGGCCCAACCAAATATTAAATGCTTTTCAGTTAACTTGAACTCTTTTTTTTTATCATTTCTGATCAAAAGAATTTGAAATTTTTTCTTTATACTGATTCCAATACTGATAATCTGTACATTTTGCTTGCCTTTTATTCTTTTTGAAATTAAATATTTTTTTATTCAATTATTTAATTCTATCTTGCTTTTAGACAAATTTAACGCATTGACATAAAAAATATCAATTTAAATGAAAAAATATTACTTTTGAGGGGCTTATTTTTGAAAAAACGTGAAATTTCTCAAACTTGCAATAGTTTTGACCAGTAGTGTATCTCTGAATGGGTTTCCTTGAACATTTGATAGAAATCTACAAATTTTGTACATAGACCATATACCAATCTTTCACACAACTAAATCAAAGCATTTTTGACCTATCAAGTTCACAAACAGACTAATTCCAAAAATATGTATTTTAGACTCAGTGATGTCAGGAAAGTCGAGGTTGTTTAAAATTTTCTGATCGAATTTTTTCGGTGCATTATGTGTGTGTGATGTGATTACAATACTTCATTTTTGAATACTTCATATATCAGAAAGTAAAATAAATTTAATAAATAAAAAAGGCAACACATAATACTAATGAAAGGAGCATATTACCTGGGAATAATTTTCTGAGTTGCTAGTAGAATTATAATATGCTGTTGAATTAGGAGTGTACATGCTTGCTGTTTCTGGTGTTGTATAAATTGAAAATGTCGTCCTGATTGAAAAAAAAAAAAAAAAAATACAAATATATATTTAAAAATTTCCAATGCAATATACAAATGCATCTTATATGAATATAAAAATAGGAAATTGAAACATAATATTTAAAAATATCATATCAATTTTAATTAACTATTAGAAATATCAATTAGAAAGTTGATTAACATTTATAAAAAGGTTAAAATCAATTGTATTGATCAGCCATAATTCACATTCAATTCATAAAAAATTACCACTTAAATATATATTTTTTTTAATCTTATAACACTGTAGTTTATTATCAAGTCTCCATACAAATTGTTTCAAGGAATAATCTTGTCCTTAAAAGTTAATTATTAGCTAGTCATCCTGGTTGATAATATGCAGTGCTCCAAAAGATAACTTATTAAAAATAGTTGGCCAAAAATATCAGTTACAATCTTTAGAGAGAATTATCTGCATATAATGATCTGTAAGTGATTTTGAAAGTTATATAAGAAATGGAGAGTAGATGAGATCAGGAGAAACAAAAGTATGACTAATATGACCTAAAGATATTGATACTATTTTATTTTAGACAGCTAAATTATTTTTATTTAATAAAAAAATCTACAAATGCCCTTCATTACATTCTTGTCTGTGAAAAATGCAATGCATGCTGCCATAAACAGCATTATAGAATCTTTGATTATTAGTTGATTACATCATATCAAATGTTAAGAGATTTATTGGTTATGAATGAGATATAAGTAACTTAATTTAAATGAATAGAAGGAGCCTTACACATACACAAAAAAAATACACTATCATTTCCCCAGATATATCAATATGATGCTTAAACAAAATAAATGAGTTTTCTCTGCAAGGTGAAAATAACTTTCAAATAGTGATAGTTATTTGCATGTGATAATTTTTTTAAAAAAGTTAAGTTTTTACTAATATAAAAGATCAGTTGGAATCCCAGCAACATGAATACTTACATCTGACTGTTGGGTGCAGAAAATACATTAGTCCCACCTCCCTCATCAATATATTGCACACAGGAAACACCCTGAGCACCAGGTACACTTATTTCATGCCTTTCATTATCCTGACTGGGTACTATAGAACAGATATTTTAAATAATGTCCATTAATAGTATTGTTAATAGTATAGAACTGTTAGATAAAAGAATGGAATATTAATATGTTTGAGCATTTTATTATTAATGGTAAGTAAAAAGCAGTCATCATTATTATTATAAGAAATGCATTGTTTTCATAACATAAAATACATATGGCAAATGCATTAATTATTTGATTAACTAGCATTTCTGTCCTGATGTGCAGTAGACCACTGAAATAAAACAGATTTTTCAGAAAAATTGCTTGTTTTAAATTCCAGTCTTCATTAGGTCAACATGAACTAAACAATGACAGATGAAACAAAATTAACCATCTGTTTAATACTCATTTGTAATTATCTACACAAAATTCACTAATGATGCTATTTTACCAGCATATTGATTTAATCATAAAAATGAAATAAAAAAATCACTACAAGTATAAAAATTGGTACATATGATAATGGAAAAAAGTAATTACAAAAGCAGCAGACTGAACTGCTCTTTTCAATTGCAATTTATTGGAATCCAATTAATTATACAAAATAATTCAATATCTTGAAAAACTATAAAAATACCATATGCTAATTACTATACCATTACATAATACAATTAATTTTGTCCAGATATACATTGGTATTTTTATGTACATCAGATAGTTTTGGAATAATGAAGACTAAAGATCATATTATTTCTATAATCATGTACAGGAAATTTTGATACAAACAAAAATTAGAATTTAGAATTCTTAATACTGCATGAAAATGATGATGAAAATTCATTAATTTTCATTTCATTCATTAATTTTATTAATTAATTCATTTTATTGAAATAATAAAAGAAAAAAATAATAATAAACATTTTAAAGTCAAATTACTGTAATGACATGCTTGAGAGATTAAGATAATTGTAATTAATTGAAAGCTATCAAATACAAATTTTCAATATTTTAAACTTATTGCTAGTTTCATAATTCTTTAGAACTGTATCATGTTAAACTTTTGGCAACATATAATAATCTCTTTACATTGTTGCAATGAAATGAAAATTATGTTAGGATGAAAGTATCACAAGATGTTCAAACATAAATTTAAAAAAATTACAGTAGTGAGATAAATTCTGTAAAAGACTTTCTTTATATGATAGTAAATGTGCATTACACAATAAATGTGATCTATTACTGAAAGATTCACTTACAGTATCCCTAACATACAAAATAAGTCTGTATATATCTTAACACTATTAATTTATATGCATTATTTTTGTAGATAAATTATAAACATACAAAAATATCAATATTTGAAATTTCATATTATATCAAATAATGCCTTTGATATATACTCTTTGCATGGGATTTAGAAAGAAATGTATACACTAAAAGTATTTTTACATATATATTTATTATAGGTTTTACCTGTAAGTGCAATAAAATGTGGAGCTGACTGAGCAGTGAGAGCTTGAAAGAGTACTGACTGCTGTTGGGATTGCTGTTCTGAAAAAGAATGAGCAACAACTGCAACTTGTGCTGGTACAAGAACTTTGGCTAGAGATAGGGGAGCCTCTTGTGCTGTAATTTCTCTTGGGGATAAAGAGTTGGATTGACATGAAGTTGTAGCAGTCTGGAATATATATTTTAAATTTAAACAGTTATATAAAAACATCATAGCACAATATAATTTAACATTAATGATTAAACTAATGATCTAATTAAACTAATGAGCCTATATTTTTCATACGGTTAAAAAAATAACTTTAAACATTTTGGAAAAATGTTCTACTCTGCAACATTTCTTATGGAAGGTTTTTTTTTTTTTTTAATCATTATTACATCCAGGAAAAAAAACATACGGATTTTTAAAAAAGTGGAAATATTTCTGAGTGATTTGCATTAGCAGGTCAGAAGATAATAAATTTCTTAAATTTGATATACAGCTACATTTAATGCCAAACAAAAAAATCAATAATACAATGAATAAATTTTCATTATAGCAATCACCACTTCTAAAATAAATAATTACCCTAAAGAGTGACATGCAAAAATTAAATTCTGTTTGGAACATTTACCACATTATATTCTTTAATTATGAAACTAAAACCTATAGAACTAAAAGCATCAGAAAATAATGAGCACTAAAATATTTTGACATATAAAGTATAACATAATAAAATGTAGAAAAATGCTAATTTATAATTAAAAAAAATAAAAAAATAAAAAAAAATGAGAAAATTTATTTTTAAACATAATTTTATTAAAATTGCATGCATAATGTGTACAATTGAGTTAATTTTTTAAATGTGATCAACTATACATATAATATGTTGTAATTAAAAGAATAATTGAGAAATTATTTTAAAGTCAACTAGCATTGTTGTTAATTTCCCTAAACAGTATATGATTTTGAATATTTAGATTATATACCAAATTAAAATTTTTACTACATGATATTAATTGTTCATAATGTGCCTTTTTTAATTTACAATTTAAATGTTAGTGTAAGACAAATGAACAACTTGCATCTGTTTTTATTCTCGGGTGTACTTTTACTTTCAATAAGTAAAGTTCCAATATTCAACAAAAGTAAACATTGGTAAAGTTGTAGAGCTAAAGATTTAAACAGAAATACTTAATTAATTTTACAAGTTTAAAGTGATATCAAATAGAATTACAGAAAATAACATGATTACAATGACTATTTGTAATCATACAATTAATATTGTTATTTGAAATCTCTGTTATATGTGACACAATTTTTTTTTATTTATGATTTTAGCAATGAAGATTGGGAATCAATAAATAAATCATGAAAGAAAGCAATGCAAATAAATCAAATAGTTAAAAAAAATACTACTAAAATTGCATAAAACCAAATAAAATTTAAAAAATAAAAATTGATAAATCAATCTTTTTTTTTTTTTTTTTTTTTTAGATTTATAGGTGTAATGAATAACGTCATCTTTTTTTTTTTTTGGTCAAACCCCTTTAACATGGGATAAAAAAAAGATTTTCACAATTAAAAAGCTGCAGTTTGTCAAAATCAAATGGAAAAGATGAACAGGAATTACCATTTATTATTGAATTTACACCAATAAAAACAAGTTGAAAGCAAAGAAAAACAAATCACAGCATAAAATTTTATGTATAAAACGCATATGTTAAGTATTACATATTGTTAATAAAATCCTGTACAATCCAAAAAGAGGAGGGGAAAAAAAAAAAAAAAAAAAACTGCAATACATCAGTAAAGCTTGAAAAGAGGAGTAAAGGAAAGATTTAAATAAAAGGTAATTAAGAAGAAATTAGTTCCATTCATTTATTTTTATGCTGAACAAAATAAAACTTAAAATGCCTTTAAAAAATCATCATATGTTAATAACACAATCTTAATATCTGCACTAACAAACCCAAATTCAAAAGCCTTATCAAGCAAACAGTGCAACTTTAATTTCATTAAATTACTCTTGCTTTTTTTTAAAGTTTGATTTTTAAAATGAATCATGAAGTAAAATATTACCTATTATAAATAAAAAGCTTTTAGGAAATATTTCTTTATAATTTTATGTTCATTTAATTTAATAGCCAAGACAAATAATGAAGTGCATTAAAAATTAATTAGCTCTCAACTTTATATATTACAAAAAACCCATTTATATATATATATATATATATTAAATTTCAATACCTTTAAGTCCTTTCGAATCCTTTTGATGTAACATTACAAATTCGCCTATCAGCATTAGCAAATTTATTATTTTTGTTCACATTAATAAAAATTTATCATTTATCTTACTTGGCTTTCAGAAGTTTGACTAGAAGACAGATTTTGAGGCTCGCTTTGATGCTGGTTGGGCTGGGGCATTACAGCGTTCCCATTATTGTTGACAGTAGGCAAGTCAGGCACGAAGTTCGGCTGTGTTGTCATGGCAACGATTCCCAAATGTTGCTCTACCGTCACCATAGTAACCATTCCAGATGCAAGATAGACAAGGGGGAAGAAAAAAGAACACATCGCTAATAAGGGTTGGGCGGAAAGTATAAAGCACGCACTATAAACACCGGTCGAAATTCGAGTTATAAATTCAACATGCAATCGCAAAGTTAACGGTAAATCATACAAATGTAACTTCCACCCGCCAAAGAAATGATCGCAAGTATTACCAAGGCAAAAATCGAATCTAGGAAAGAGAGGAGGGGAGAGCATTTGCCCATAATAATAACAGACTTTCCACACACAACCAACTTAAAGCATGCAATTTATTTCACGCCTTCTCAAAATCAAATCTACACACAAATATTGAAGTTAAACTTCTTTTGACGACAAAAAAGGCGGATAAATATATATTCGAAACAGAGATGAAATATTCTTTAAATCAAAGAGTAAGGAAACACATTACATGTTTTTAATAGACATTTTAAAAAGAAAGCATAAGCCTAGGAATGATGTATTAAGATTAAGGTTAAGTAAAACATATTGAAATATTGACAGACAAAACCGCAAGAATATACTTTACATAACATAATGTTAAAAATTCTTCAACACTATTTAGTGTGCTAAGTAATTACACTATAGACATGTAGATATGAATTAAATGTTTTAAATTTTTGATTTAATATAAAATTCAAGCACAAACATCTACCTCAAATATTCTACTCTATCTGACATAAAAATAACGGTCAAATCATACGAATAATTTTATACGATAAAAATAGTCAGATGGTCGGATTAACCAATTAACTGCAGTCAGTTTACCGTAGATTGCATTAAATACATTAAAATGAATCTAAACTCATTATTAGTGTTCAGCGCTTATTCTCACCAATAATCTCTACTAATAATAAAGATAAAAGTGTGGCGGATAAAATGGATAAGGAATGGGTAGAATGGAAAGGATAAAATGTTGGCGCTCAACAGGTTAGATTCTGTTTCACTTACAACTACCAAATTTGGTTCATATATTTTTTTTTGAGGATAAAAAAGTGCACTTCGGAGTGAATTTTTTTAATAATTTTAATTAATTAAAAATTAAGCGCTTTTTTTCGGTAATTCTCGAAAATATCATTGCAAAAAAATGTCTTTTACATCGTTTCAAAACTTTTTAAAAAAAATGTCTTTTTAATGATATTAATTTATAAGTCGTGCAAATTTTTTTTGCTAAATTTTGCAAATATATATAATGATATTTTAATATCTAATTTAAATCTCAATTAATTTCCTAATTTTCATTTGAAATTTAGAATGAACTTCATTCTAAATGTTCTCTTAAATGAACTTCATTCTAAAATGTTTTCTTCTGCCATGATACAGTTTTTATTTAATTAATTCTACACGCGCTCTGGAAAACTGATTGTCTCGTCATTTTCTTACACTCCGAGTGAAAGCATAAAAATTCTTAATCTTTACAACATTCTTTCAAAGATACGCAAGATTTCCTACGTGCCGAAAAAATCCCTATCAAAATTTTATAGTAAAATAACTGAAGGGAAAAATTTTGGTCTCTTATGCTCTTGTGTCGCGATGTGGACAGACATGTTTTTTATCACTTAATTGTACATAAATTGCCTCTCATGGTGAAATAAAACAAAGTTTTAAAATTTCAAAAGTTTCTTCTATTCGGCCAAGCAACTGCTCAAATATGTCTACATTTTATATATAAACATTTAATCGCTTTGCTTTCTTCCATTTTTGAAAGCTAAGGAAGAAGGATTCTGTTTAATATCTATGCGGTTTAGAAGACAAATAAGCGGGAGTGGTCTTTCCAAAACTTTCTAGCAAATTCTCTAATACAGGTGTTATTCCCCTCTTACCCCCTTCCCATAAAATTTTGGGCCTTGGTTAAAACCGCGAATGCCTTTCATGGGGTTGACGAACAATAATTAGAAAATATTAATATTTGGAAAGATGCTACCATTTTTAATGAATCTATCATGTCAACCTTAGCGACTTTGTTGAAGATTCCTGGCGTGCTATATTTAAGTCATGACATTTTTGAATTATCGCGCTTACATACTTGCGAAAGAAGAGACCGAAAGAATGTCAATCCCTTGTCGGATCTGGTTCCAAATTTGATACATGTCTACACTATAGATATTAAATTTGCATGCCAAATTTTATCCTTTCAGCTCTCTTCGTTTTGTAATTATTGTGTTAAATTATATCCAAGAGCAGGACAAAGAGATTCCTCAGAATGGATTTCGCTCAAAATTTGGTGTAAATACCTGTAGGGAATTGAACCTGCGATGGGCGAGGATAGAACCTGGGACCTTATGGTTCGCAGCCCAGTAACATAACCACGATACAAAAACAATTGCTCGGGTAGCGTAGTTGCTAACTGGCTTATATGCTATTTACTACAGACCATACATCACATTTTTTGCCTTATCTTTATCACAGATAGATAGACAAAATGCAAAAAAAGTGCTTTTCGAACTGAGTTTTTTAGTGAGGTTTGAAATGTGGAGATTCGTCAAAATATCTAGTTCAACATTTTTTTTTACTGCTATTATAAAACAGTTTCACGATTAAAATATGTAAATATGAAAGTAATAAAAAAAGTGAAGTAGCAGTATCGCGAAATGTAGACGATAGGTGGATCTACATATTTAATGGGCTCTATGATGTTATAGGATTGTTTCCATTAGAAAGATTCATGCACACAATAAAAAGAACTTAAATAAGACAATTAAAATAACATGGTTTTAATGTCAAACAATTTAGCTGAATCACGGACAAGAAGTTATATAAAGATTTATCTGAAATCAAATATGATTACTATTCCTGACGAACAAGCTGATAATCTGAGGCGGCTAATGCTAAATATAAAGAGAACTCCATATAAATGGATCAAAATGGTATTAGTTCAAAATAAAACGCAGCAGATTCTTGATTAGCTGAAATACAATGGATCAAAGAAATGTCTCCGATAATCCGCACAAGTCAGAAAAAACATACACATGCATGAGGATAAGTAAAAAAGAATTTCTTGCTATCAAAAGTCGCAAATCTATAGCTACAATAAGTGTAAGCTATAATATGGATGTACAGAAGAAAACAGAATTAAAAAAAAAAAAAAAACATACTGTTTTAAATGTTACGTTAACAGTCATGGTTAGTGAAAACTTAAATTTCTTTACAAACCTTGTTGATGATTTCTAACTTTTTCTTTTATCGAAGTAGCATGCAAAAGAATAATACGCAAAAAAGAGAAACAAACAAAAAAAAAAAAAAAAAAAAAATGGAATACTGAATTTTAATAGGACTCAAAAGTTGCATCTGAAAATTCCAATCAACGGGAAAATATTGAAAAAAAAATTGATTTTTTACAATATTTGCAACTACGCAAAGGGTCTAAAGTCCGATTATCCTAAAAATATGCAGTTACAGCTTTTGGTTTCTAATAGCATATAAATACTCTATTTTAGCTGTTTGATTATACAAAAATTACATTTAAAAACCTTGCACTACATTTTGAATTCGTGTATTAGTGCTAAAACTTTTGTGAAAAATCGGGACTTAAAAAATAAACTAAGTATTCTATTAAGTGGTAGTCAATAAGACAAAATATGAGTTGGCTCATCTAAAAATGGAAATATATTTTCATGATAGAAAAGATAATACTTTCGAGAAAAATTATGAGTTAAAATTGAATAGGTGATACATCAACGTCACAACAGCAAGTGGAATCGGTAATAAACAGCCAAGTGCAATTGAAGCAGCTTTAAGATAATGATACCGACCCTAGCGAAAATGAAGCGATTGAGCGTGACCACAAAGCAATAAACACAGAGTAGAAAAATGGTGTAACTCACAACACAGAACTTAACATTTAATGTATATTGTACTGGTTCATTTATTTGCTTCATTCAACGAATTAGTATTCAGAATTTTTGTGTATATTTGGAAAGTCATGATAGGAGCAGCGTTATCCTCCGGTAAATTTGGCACACCACTTAGTTGTGAGAATATGCTCGTTATAAATTTCCAAGCAATTAAATTAATTGCAATCACTGTAAATAAAATTTAATTTTCGTAAAAACATAAGAGTGCCTTCAAATATTGTAAGCAAGCGTTATCCTCTCTTATGTAATGAGCTTTTTATTTTTTATTTTTAGAGGCGTACCATTAGAAAATCACACCCATGGTTGCATGTGACCTCCTCTCCAAGAAAACTGAAATTTAACGCCCATAATTTAGCTGATTTCATATTGGAGATGATCAGTTCTTTTAAAAGTAGGTACTTAACGCCCTACTTATGAATTATTAACTGTGAATATAATGCTTTTAAATCGAAATTTTAATTACAAAATGATAATTAAAATTTAACAAAGTTTCGTAAAACCGTTTGAAACTTCTTTCTTTCAACAGAATTCAAAGAATAAATTTTACAATACACCCCTATATACTGCTAACATTGTTTTAAATATTTAGAAATTACATTCTAATTCTTCACATTAGAAAATATATTAAGTTAAATGTATTGCGTTAAAATATGTCCGTTCAAAACTGATAAAAGAATAAAAAATCTGATATGGCTTCGACTAAAACAAATTGCAATATATCAACAAATCAAGCTAAATGATTTCTTTGTTCATAAAATTTTTAAAAATTAGGAAACACTTTTTCATTTTTTAGGAAACGAAGATTATAGAATATGTATATTGTAACTGCCAAAAAAAATTTGAGCCCGAGATCTTGATGAAACTCCACGTTCAGATTTCCCGGGTCTGGAAAACATATTTTTAAAATTATGTAATGTGAACACAATAACACAAAAATTATTAGAGCTAAACAGAAGAAATTTGGCATGCAGTTTTTCACCAAATTTGTAAATTTGATATACAATTTTAGTATTTACCATTGTACCAAATTTAAAAAAAAATCCATCAAAGGGCTGATCATCCGCCAGTCTATAGATTTGTTATACAGACATTGTTAATGTAACAAGTTTTAAAAATGCAAGGACTAAAATGAAATTTAGCAGTGGTCTTATTACTAAAACTGTAATTCATTGTCAAATTTTTCTTTCAATCGGTCACAAAAAAAAAAAAAAAAAAAAAGAGAGACACCCAAAGTGCATTCTTGATTTTGCTCACTATCATATGAAGCACAAAACGCTCATCTGCAGCTCTCCGAAAATAAAAATCTGAACACTTGCGGAGTTTTCGGTTTAGCTCCAAGTCCACAATTTTTATGTGAGAGCAGCAGAATAACATCTAATGAAGGAGTATGCGAGATAGTTTTGAGATATCACTTCAGCTGATTTTATTACCCTTTTAAGTGAAACTTTTATAAATACCCTTCATTGAGACAAATATCGATTGCTGATTGCCTTATCTTAAGATATTTTAATAAAACAATAATATAAAATAATTTATAAATACAAAAAATTATTAATTTTATATTCCTGATTTGAATCTCTTCATATAATTTTATTTCTCGAGAAATTTTAGCATTCTGTGCAGATGACACTTTTGGAGATAATACGAACATTTTGTATGTTATAAGAATTTAAATTCGTAAAAGGGTGTGTAAATATTATGAGACAGCATTTTACATAGAGTAACTAAATTTGGTGTGTGAGTATAAAACATAAATTTTATGTATTATAACGTAAAAATGTATAGCTCTAAGAGATTTCTTTTAAATTTTCATTAGAATTTTAAACGATTAAATGTTAAACGAAATTTCGACATTTCTTCCCCCCCCCCATAAATTCACAGATATTTTAACATAGAATACAATTTTGCAGCATTTATAATTTTTTTAAAATTATCTTTCTACAGGTACCAATTTAATTCTGCGCAATTTTTCATAAATTTGATTTTTTCCCCTTGATTTCTATCAATTGGTTTTATTGTAGGAATGAAATTCAACTCGTTGGCAATGTTTCATTAAATATTTAAAACCCGGATTTTCTTCCACAGCTGAAAACTAAGAATGATTTTGCCAATTATCTAAACAATTTGCTTAAGAAATCAAAAAGTGAAATTACTCAAAAGCGAACGTATAATTTGAAATAAATTACCCTGACGATTAAGTTTTAATGCACTATGACGTCATATGACTCGATTTCATTAGGAAATCTCTTTTGTTGAGAAAATCATAAACATCAAGTTATACACTGAAGATTTCATTTAAATTAAACACAATCAAATTGCTGCAGAACTAATTTATCGCTAAATACAGATGTATTCATACTAAACTCCTATTTTAAATATATTTTTACTTTCGCAAATACGGTATTTGCACCACTTAGCCATCAGCAATGGATTCGATGTGATAATTGTAGACTTCGTAAAGAAAAATACTTGTTATAAGAACTTCAGATTTTGCTCACATGTATTGATGCATAAAGGTTAATAATAACAAATAAACTAATAAAGATAATTAAATAATAATTTTTTTTAAATTCAAGACATGAAGATATTTTTATCTCCAGCAATCCCGTACATATCAGCTAATTTTTAATGTTAGTGTATAGACCTGTAGGTAACGAAAGTTTTGTGTTACAAGCTGGTAATATGCTCTCTGCTTTAAGATTAAAATTCAGCCCAACTTTTCCTTAACATACGTCCCCCCCCCCTTTTTTTAAACTGATTTGTAATATCAGTTGCGATCTCTAAGAAAATCGCGATTCACTCCACGATATAAACAAAAAGTAATTTGCAAAATTCACAGGAAAAACAAATATAACTTAACAAATAGGTTTGTTTCAATTTTAAGGAAACGATGAGTTTCTGAAGTTTGCAGCGTTTTAATAGTGAAGATATTATTTTAATTTCTATTTCAATTGCATTCTTTTTCGAAGGCACGGAGAACTTTAATAAATCAATAACAAAATATCATTTAGTTATATTTTTATGATGGTATTTTGTTTTTTGGAATTACATTTCTGTTCTAATTTTCATTTCAATAATTGATTTTTCTACCTTTCATCATCTCGTAAGAGCTGAAGTTAAAGGAACAGAATCTAGGAGCAGAACAATTCAATCATACTATCTTTGAAAAATATCTTGTTAAAAAAATGGTTTCCAGGGTTTCTGATATTCTATTTTAACTGCTATTTTGAATTAATTAAAAACGTTCAACTAAGTTTTCACTATTATAAGGTGCATTATTATTTTGATACGATGGATTAGCTGCAACTCAGTGGCTTTTCGTCCATTGAGGCTGAAGAGCGCAATACTACGGTACTTCAAAACCTTATTTATGACTTTTATTTTTGAGAACTCATGATTTTGACCAATAGCACATTAAACCTTTCGTTAATCGCATTCTATAATCGCAGCTGAGAAAACCTGTTATCACTTCCTGAAACAATAGCGGGGTATCGAAATTATAATCATAAACTCAGGCTCTCAGTACAGAATAAAGTTGAGCTGACACCCAGTTTTTAAGTATACCGATACCAGTTTTTAAGTTGATATTCGATTGTATCTGATATTTTTGTAAATGAAACAGCCACTAACCGATTTTTTTCCACGTTGGAATAAAAACGGGTATTCGGTGGGTATTGGTTCTCTCACTTGTACTGAAATTATAAGTGTTATTGATACGAATATGATTAAAAATTATGATTTCGCTTCTTTGGAAGAGGTATTGAAGGCTATTGGCGGTGACTTTGACAGTGATTGACTTTGATTGAGCTTTGTTTATATAGTTAGTAAGGAGAAGACGGGAAAGCTTCCGCCTTTTGACTCCGTATATAGGGACACAAGGTTAGTATTGAAATATATAAATAAAACCACAAGCATGCTTACAGCGTCTCCGATGCAGAACGGCGAACTAGATTATATCGATTTCATATTTCGTATCACATTGATATAATATCACTTGATCGAAAAACGAATTAGGACAAGGAGATAAACAATGGGTATTAATCGTGTTCAAAAACTGATACCGAATACCTAATGATCTTAGTCTGTGACAGTTTTGCTTTCTTGACACAAAGTATCAGGTCGATACCTAATCCTATCATGGAGTAACCGTATCTGTATTCAACATGCATAGCGAAATATCGCTTAACTTCGGGAATACTTGGGAGAAACAGTCTTCAACAGCAGCTACGGGCCATCCTACTCATTGAAAAAGTCACTAACTGGTGCCCATTATTTTCTCCTTCTCCCCATACCTATCTTTTTTTCTCTTGATTTATTATTATTATTATTATTTTACTTCGCTTTAATAGTCGGACGAAGGAAGTATTTTCAATTAAACATACAGCATTAATTTCTCCCCCCACCTTCATTTATTTACTAATCGCTGTATCCGCTACTCGCCAGAGTTTATTTGTTCAATATATGAATAAGATAAAGCTGTTTATTCATTAAGTTCAAGCTAAAAACCGCAATGAAAAAGGCATATGATATTCAAGATAGGTAAAAACCTAACCAATCCAAAGCAGATATGCTATAAAGACATATAAGACGCTAAAAATTAAAAACAGCTGAAATATGGCACAAAATTAGGACAGCAATAAAAGAAATTACAACAATTTTAAGGACCGTATTTAAAAGAAAATTATCGAATTTCTATATTAAAATATATTTTAAAAACTTAACATTCGCAAAAAAAAAAAAAAAAAAAAAAGAGAGAGAGAGAGATTAATGAATGTAACAGTTAAACAGTAAATTAAAGCTTATTTCAATGGGAAAAATGCGCTGTCAAAATTGTGCTCAAATTAATTTTAAAAACTTATTAAAATTAAAGAAAAGTTGTAAAGAAATGAAATTTATATCACTAAAAATCTAATTTTCTTCAATCTTAAGATAATGTAAAAACAATTTTCATGAAATGATATGTGCCGAAATTATGGCGGAAACATGTAAAAAAAAAAAAATCATACTATTCCTTTTTAGAGGGAGGTGTAGATAAATTTTTAACAGCGCAGTTAATCTTCTCAGCTGCTGAGAAACAAGTGCTCCTAATTTCATTTGCGTTCTGGAGATTGGAATCGTACAAAGTTCACACAAACAAACAAATGGACATTCAATTTTATGTTCATAGATTTATTTAATAATCGAGTATGGAAATTATGATTCAAAGCGCTCATGAAATTGTATTGTTCGATGCCCTCGTCTGAGAGTAGTTTTCAAATTTAAGTAAATTTATAAATTTTACATTTATTTTGACTAAGTAAGCTTACTTAATTCTGTTAAAATGCAATGTTTTATATAGGATTTAAAAATTTTTATTAAATAAAAGTTAACGGCAAATTTTACTTTCTTCTTACAAACAAAAAATGCTGTAGTTCTCAAAAAATTCGACCACGAGATTTCGATAATTCATCACATTCAGTGATTAAATAAATCAATAAAAAGATTATTAACAAAAAACTTAGAAAGTCTATAAAGTAGATTGTAAAAATTTAAAACCAAAATTATCCATACAAAGAAATTTTGACAGAAATTTATTAAAATTTATCTGTATGTTCATGAGCGTATACAACGGCAACGTCATGATGTTTCAGAGTTCAAATATAAGACAAATTGGACACGAGTACCTAAACATCATAATTTGGAATAGCTACTTATAATTTGTAAAATTTACGGGTAAGATTAAAATGAATTGCTCTAGTTTAGAAATGCCCATAAAGCTCTAACATCGTGATTCATAAACTTTTTTCGAAGAAAATTGACATTCTTCAGATAAATTCCGAAGCAGACTCAATTTGAAGGTAATTATGAAGTAACACCCTTCCCACGTATAAGAGGGCTATAACAATTTGAGCGGATACATGAGCGGATAAACTAAAAAAACGTAGAGAGCTATTTTGATGAAATTCGGACATCTGGTTTTACTACTAGAATTAAAATTCGGTCACATTGTGGTGGACCAAATCTGTTGAAGTAGTGCCAACAAATCTATTCATTTTTTCATACGTGAATATGATAATTCTTGATAGCAGCGAGCTAGATGTGTGAATTTTAGCATATTTTTTTCCCTAAAATTTTAAATAGTTCTCAAATTTTTAACAATTTTCATTAATTGGACCGATTGTCCGCGTAAATGTGAACATAGGAACTTCAAAACAAATAAATAGATTAAATGACTTATGATGGCTGATCTTAACCACAAAACTATACATTCAGGTCTTAATAGGACAATGGGAAGAGGTCTAAAATATGCATTTTATTCTCTTTATAATACACGATTAAACACAAAACGTATTCGATAATGCAACTATTCGTGAGAGTTGAAGAGAGAATACTTTAATTTGTTTAGACAAATAATTCAACGTTTAATAATAACGATAATAATAATAATTTTGAATTGACGACTGCCATAGCAGCAACCATGCGATTGCACATTCAGTTTCGACGAAGTCAACCACACCGCCTTGGTAATGGATTCCGCTGTTTGTCCCTCGTTAATTTTTTTGTGAAAGTTGTGACTAAATCAGTTTTATTTATATTTTTGATATGGCCGTTTTACAACGGAGGCCAGTGATGTTACAATTACTCATAGAGAATGGCTTAAATGCAATAAAAGATTTGAAGTAATGCCTTGAATAGAATGAAATACTTTTCATGAGATGACGTGCTATAGCAGCTAAAGTACACAAATTGATAGGAAAGTAGTGCACTATTACTACCTTTTTAAAAAGAAACTTTACTTATTTTTATTCATCATATTTCCTTCAGTATTTTAACTATGCTCAAGAAAATGTATTTATTGTCGTAGAAAATTAATTCAAAAAAGTTATTAATAAAACAATTCTTAGTACATTTTACTAATTTTTTTTTAGAAGAATAGAAGAAGAAAGCTGAATGTTTCAAATTTTATATAAGATTTTGCAGCAGAAATGAAACCGAACCATTCTCTCTGTTTACACAAGTTAGAAGTTAAGCATCTGAAACCTTGAATTAGCACTCTAGTCTAGAAACAGCAGTGCGGTTTTTTTTTTCAGTCATAAATACAAGAAAAATAATCATTATGAAATCACTTACTCTTCATTTTAACAGTATAAAAGTTTATATATTGCAACAAGAATTAAATTGATATTTGGAAGAAAACTGCTACATTATTTTATGACACAAATAAAATTATTCATAGTTACTATCCATAAAAATATAGTTAGTCAGAGATCCATTTTACTTTATTTCGTGTATATGATAAAAATGATTTTTAGAGGTAGCTTTTAAATCTATAGCTGTTTCGCAGATTTAAATTTTATGATGCTTTAATTTCCATTTTATGATCCATTCTATAATACGTCACTAAATCTGTTTCATTTAATCTTTGACAAATAATTTATATACTTCACATATAATAAACATTATATAATCTCAATATATAGAAATACTGAATTATCTTAAGTGATAAGCCGTGATATTAAAATATGAGCATTTACATTACGTCGTAATTGTTATGGCATTGATGTAGCGACCGTCGAGGGATATAAATGCCCTGAGGGCTAGTCTTTTTAAGAGTCATGGGAACTGTTAGCACGTTTTATATTATCGCTTTTTAAAGTTGACTGTGTCATGAATCTACCATAGCACCCTTCTAGACAGTAATTTACTATCGTGATTTTGACGAAATGACTTGTAAGGAGAGACTCTCGCACTATGATGGAGTTGTGTAATGTATTTAATTTTTCCCAAGATTTCTAATTCAAATAAGTTTTTGAAGGAATTTCAGTATACAACATAGCAATGCATGCTGAAGATTTTGAACATATAACTAATCCACCGATTTTGAATAAGAGTCAAACAGCGATTATCAACATCATGTCACGTGCTATTCTTACTTAATGAAAGCAATCATTCAGGTTATAGAGAATGCGTTAGGTCAGGTGCAGCAAAATATGATATAAATATCAAAAGACCGAGGAAGTGTAATTCCATTTCCAATTGCTGGGCTTTCAGTAATTGCTGTCATAAAGTTAAGGTGTTGCACGAAAATCAACAGGAATGGTAATCCATGGGAAAGAAAATGAAGGTAGCTGTCTAGTTTAATTCTATGATTTTAGAAAATAAGTAATACACTCCAGAATCAACTATTAGTGATATTTTATTTATTTAAAATCTGCAATTTTATTTATTTTCCGCATTTTAGATCACATAAAATTTTATATGATCTAAAATGTGTTTTGATTGTTTTTAGTTAACCTACAGAAAAATTGTTGAATATTCTGCGAAAAATAATTTTACACTGAGCACTTTGGAAAAATATGGGTTCAGCAAGGGAGTCGACAATCGAAAAAGCAAATTATGTTTTCTCAGTGAAGAGGAAGGACAATATTTGAGACTAAATGGATATTTCTTACTCATCGGAAAAAATTCATTAATGACATAAATGATAAAATAAATTAATGACATAAATAACACACATTATCCATTCTATTTGACTTCCAGGAAAAATTACAAACTTTTTTTTTTCTCTGCTATAAAGATTTGCCAGAGAGAGAGAGAGAGTGAGACAAAGAGTGCGCGTCATTTGCAAAATTTAAGCCAACTGTTTCTAAAAAAATGTCCCAGCAGTTTCTTTAAAAAAATCGCTCATACTATAGGGATATCATAATTAATTGTGACTTCCATTCTTTACAAGACTATTCAATATTTATTTTCTTCCCTTTTTTTTTTTTTTTTTTTTTTGACATCTTGGGAAGGAATAGATAGTTTGCTTTTTACTAATTTCAGAATTATTTTCTCAAACCTTTTATAATTAAATTCATAGATACAAAGATAAATACATAGATTGAAAGATAAAATAAAATGTTTTCAGTAGTAGCTACTTCCTTAAGCAATAAAAAAATTATTAAGCGTGAAGTTTTATGTTTAAAAGTACTGCTCTTGAAAATGAGACAATAAGTATCGGAATAAAAGCGGAATAAAAGTATAAATTTCATAAAAGTTAACAGTATATTCTTTAAAAAATAATAATAATATAATACAGAATTTTATTATTAAATACAGCGTTGCCTTCAAGTTCTAGATTTTATTTGTTCAAGGGCTAAACAGTGAAGAGATTGATTAAAAGTCGGCTTGCAGGTAAAGTTGAGAAGAGTGTTTTTCTGAAATCAGTTTTACAGCAAAGTTAAGCGAAAATCGTTTTTAAATTTAACTTTAAATACTTGAATATATTATATTACAATATTATTAGAGAATATTTATAAGTACACACAGAATATCGGGACTTCCCTTATCAATTAATCAACCGATAAAATGACTTTCCAAAATAGAGAAAATTCTAATTAGGACATACAATTTTTTCGTTAACTTAAATATGAAATCGGATGCTGACCCGAAGTGTTTTAAAGTAGAAAAATTCCAAATGTCCATAAAAAACGTTTTAGCATTTATTAAAATCAAATCGATTTTCATTATAAAGTTTATATTTTTCATATCCAGAAAAAAAAAAGTAGTGGCAAATGAAAAACACAAAGGACACGAGGTGAATGCCTGACTGTGATAAGATTAGAAGTACCAACTATGAAATAACAGATTAAAAAAGAAAAAAGGCTTACAATCCAAGAGAACGGAGCAGGGGGTTCACAAAAGAATGCGTTTCGTTTATAAATGATGAAGAACTTCGCACGAAGATAAGAAACCAGATACATTCGGTTATTAAAATTATCGAGTACACAGCATGCACTATCAATTTTGAATTGCTTAAAAATCTTTGCTTGCTTTGTAACGGAAAATCAAAAAAATTAATTGCAAACGTCAAATGCAAAACGAATAACTTAAGAAACAAAAACTATGTTATCTTGAAATTAAAAATGAAAACTAAGATCTGAAAGAACTGGAAAACAACGTGAAAAGAAAAATACTCAATTATTTTAAATTAAACTTTAATATAAAAATATTATTCAAAACACTTTCAAGGTTTTAACCGTTAGGCTTAAAGTTTTTACATCAACTTAAAATTCTAAAGATAAACTTTTCAATGATACAATTTTTATTTTCGTACAATTTTTTTGCTCTAATTTTAATATAAAATATTATTGTTTTAACTAATAATGAATTGAAACCCACGTACACTGTGACGATAAATATTTTTTAGAAAATTTTTTTGTGCAGTTTATCACTATTAAATAATTATGAACAAATTTAAAAAAAAAATAAAATAATGACAAAAAAATTAAGCTTACAACAATATCATGCAAAGATGTTTCGAATTAAAGGTTCAAATCTCCTTAAGTTAAAAAAAAATCTACAAGACTATATGCAGGTTTTATTGATAGATTTTTTTAAAACTTTTATGTGCCACTGATTTTTAAATGCAGCTTTCCACATATATAAGCAAATTTATCTGAATGGTTTTCTGACTTACTTGACATATTCTTTATTTCTTCAAACATGTGACATTTTCTTCTCATTTATTTTCTACATATAGCTACAATATGATACATTTCTTTCTTGACATATAATCTCCCCTCCGCCCATTTTGTTTCTCAAATTAAATATCTCAATTTTTATTCTCAAATTAAATATCTCAATTTTTATTCTCAAATTAAATATCTCAATTTTTTATTACATTATAAAATCGGCTTTTCGCCTTGCAAAAAAAAAAATGATAATTAGCAATTTATTAATAAATATTTTATCATTTTATTTACGAAAGAAAGGGAAAATTTTCGCATTTTTTACATATGTGTTACAAATTCTGTTTCCAAAAACGAAGTGTTTAATTTTTTATATATTTTTTATTTTTTGTCGTGATTTTAACATTTTGGGATTTTTTGAAAATTGAGCATAGGGAATGCTGCCGCATAGCAAAGACCGCTACAAAAAAGATTTTTATTAACATTAATTTCAATAAATCATGCAATCAAATTAAAATTGAAAGCAAAATAAAACTTGTGAATTTATTTTAAGATAGATAGCAGAAATCCGCAAAAGACAGATGGACGAATTACATTTTCGAAAATGTCATTCAAGAAAATTATTACTTTCATATTTATTTATTTTTTACTTCATATTTATTTATTTAAAGGATCAAAAAATTACATTTCTTTGTTTAAGATAATGTTAGCTATAAAATCCAAGTTTATTAGGTATTCTGTCATCCTGATTGATGAGAAACTATTGATTAAAAATCTGGGATATGTTTCACGAACTACGGTCTTTTTTAAATGTTATTTTCTTTGCAAGTTCATTTTATTCATTATTTACATGCTATAGAATTTTTCAGTTTTTTAACTGTTTCCTCATGGCCTGCATTTTACATTTTATCTAAATTCATTCATCGCTGATACGTACAGGCAAGTTTATTGAACTATCGATGGGGTTGAGAACTCTTAGGAAGTTAAATACGTCAAAGAAGATCTTTTAGTTGGTTGTGGTTCGACTTTTGGCATTTCAAAAGAGAGTGGGCTGTAAGTCCTTATTTTTCCCCTTTGGTGGCATGCTTCATTTAGTGCCTTCTTACCAGGCCGATCATCACGGATGTAAATTTTCCTTATGTAAAATACAAAATTCTTACAGCATTAAAAATAAAGTTTGAATTAAATTATCTTAGAATGTTTAAACAATAGATAAATTATGTCCTCATTAACAAAATCGTTCTGTTAAATATAGCTTAATTCAATAGAAGACTTATCTTTACAATTGCAAAGTTTCTTTCATAGTTGTAAAGTAATAATTTTTGACAGATAAGAGCTGTATTTTTGTAAGTTCACATAAAATCAGAATATTTATAATAATTTTAAACAGACGAAAATTAGATTAAAAAAGATAGGATCCATATTGCCTAAATTAATTTCATTTTCTTAAAATTAACATCAATGTCAGATAACCATCTCCAGGTATTCACAGTGAATATGAGCACTGCTAACTGAAAGAATTTCTTGCTATCAATCTGAACAATTAACACCAGTTATTTCTATCAACTATCCTTCATGCAATTAGTAAAAAAAAAAAAAAAAAAGGTATCCCAGATTTCTCTGAAAAGAATTTCATTTAGATATTACAGCCTTATGATATTTAACTTTTGAATAGCTCGTATATTGCAAAGCACCCTTCCTATTCTTAACAACATTCTTATTTGGTCATAAAAATGTTTTCAACAGATACTATCATAATCAACCATTTAATAAACATAGATATGAGTCCCCACAGTACCATTATAAAAGAAATTAATTTCTGATATTTCATTTTAAAAATGCTATAAGACACTTTAAAAAAATTATAAAATAAATACAGGTATATAATCTGAACAACGACTATAAAAAAGGAGAGACAATTTTGTACTTTAATTATAATTTTTTCTAACTGAAAATCGAATAATGAGAAATGTAAGAATCTAATGAAACTGTAAAGAGGACCATCACCATTGATCTTAAGTTTCCAAAGAATAAAGATAAAATATTATGGTATTAATTTGGATGAAAGAATATTCTGAATAAAGAAAATATTTAAATTTATCTACTATTGAGTGAAATTCAAAACTCTTTTTTTTCTTGACATGGATAGATCATTATTTCCCAGTATAAAGATAACTATGAAGAAAGGACCTACTGTCAAGGATTCTGTCTGTTCGCACATGAGAAAATAATATATTAGAATTTTACATTATAAATATTATCCGTCAATTTTATAATAAGCAAAAAAAAAAAAACTTTTTTATCTGTTTTTAAATTGATATTGATGTACCTATATCTCTCAAGCTGCTAAATAAAAATAAATTCCAATGTTTAATTTATTATTTTTTATTAATTATTCCTTTTATAGAAGAATTCATGCTATCCTATTTTTCTGTTTACAAAAATCATATTTTTTTTATGACATTATTCCTATTTCTATTATTAGATAAGTGTTGAAATAAAGGTAAACAAATTCTATTCTTCGCTAAAATAAGCAAAGTGCCCTTTCTATATAAAATATTTGACAAGTAATAAAAAATAGAAATTATCTAAATAGTCTGTAAAAAGATATTCATTCACACATGGAAAAAATAATTTAAAAAAATATTGATAATATAAATGAATACATTCAATGAAATATGTATCTAGTTTTTATTTGTTTATTTACTCACTAATACAACATTTGTGTGTGTCTAAGTTTCAGAATAATTTTTTTACTACCTTATTATATAGATGGAATAATATATTATAATTAATAATATCACAAAAGTACCAAAAAATCCTTTATCATAAAATAGTTAGTTTTCTGCTTTTTTTTAAACACATACCTATATAAATAATAAAAAAAATACTAAGCAAATTCTTAAAAAATGAATGTAGACATCACAAATTACTGAACTTAAAGAATGTCACTTCCAAAAATATTAACAATCAGTAGAAATTGAGTTGAAGAGACACACAGGAAAATGTCAGTCTAATTACATCTGCTATGTAAGCACACTATTTTTAAGCTAATGAGAGCCATTAACAGAGTATTTATAATTTCCACCATAATCAATTTGCTGTGGATAACATTTAATCTCGTGTCTAATATTTCTACATTTAAACTAAGAAATTAAACTTAATATATAACATATCAAAAATAAATATTCATAAACTATCAGATATTATAGAAAATGAACTATATTTAATCTCAGCAAATTCTGTTTTAAAGTATCCATCTTTAATCATACATATTTTACTTTTGAATGAAAAGTTTGAATGAACACAATTTACTTTTGAATGAAAAGTTACATAAGTTATTTTAATTCTTGAAAATGTATCATAATAATATATTTTAAAACTAAATAAAGATAACTAATGAGAATGAAAATTGATAATTGTATTCATCATAAAACATAATTTTTTTAAAATTGAAAAGACTTAACTGTAATGAAAATTTCAAAATATAATTACATAATGTATTACCTACATTAAATTAGGCCTCTTATTTTATATCAGTAAAAGATAATTTTACCATAGTAAACATTTGTAACAGATATCTTTTTTCCAACTTATGTAGGAATCTTACTGACAATAATAAATTTCTTCAAATAAAATTTATTTGTTAGAATGTGCAGATATAAAATTAAATTTTGATAACACAATTCTTCACAATACACAAACATCATATTATTTATTTTTCTTTTCAAAATAATGTCAATTTTAGCGTAACAATTTTTACGAATAAATTTATGCCGTAGAAGTTCAGAATTAGATCAAATGGAATCATCAAAAGAATTTATAAATTCAATCTAATTAACAACTGAATTCACAATAGAAAAGAAAAGTATCACCAACACATACTATTAATTCGAATTTGCATGTCTTAGAATACACGTTTAACTCAGGGAAAAAATAATAAGACTGAAAAATGATCACATGTGTTAAGAAGGAAATGTACTACGTATTCCAAATAAAAAATCCAACATATATTAAATTAAGCAATTTTATTAAAATACAGACGCGTATTTAAGTAAAATTAATTAAAAGCAGAATTTATGCAACATCAATTGTAAAAAGGAGAAATCGAGATAATAGAAATAAAATGAAATAGGGAAAAATAAGTGCTCACTTGGTTGTCAACAAACGCAGGTCGTCGCCTAGAAACGGAGAAAATGGCGTTTACTTCATTTTCCAAGGGCAACGGTTGCTAACCAGACATCAGATGTAATTACAATCATACGCTCTTTAAAAATAGACGCTATAATGCAAAATAGAATTTATTATATAAATCTAAGCCATAATTTTAATATTTTACAATAATTATTTATTTAATAATAATTTATAAGGCACACTTTTTATTTTAATATAGAGGATCTATATCTTTTTGCGCAGATACACAAATTTTAAGGAAGTGACAAGGCTATCGATATTAATAATTGCTGGAAAACTTTTTCAGACTCCATCGCAGCATAGTGAGAATAGAATTATATTTTGAAACTATACTATTTTATAAAATTCTTAGACGTTTGCAGCATACACAGAATTATTTCATAGAATAATTTTATAATTTATTCCATGGATTAAATTATATCCGGATTTCATTTTTAAATGATTCAGGATTTTTAAATGAACAGAACATAAATTGCGATTTTGTCCCTGTTATGATAGTTGAGACAAAAACGCTCATTGTAAGAGGTGTGGAAATAATTTTTCAAAAATTGCTTTTATATAAATCAGTCTTTAAAAAATGATATGAAAAAAATAAGCAGCGATTCTACAAAGGGTTCCGCTTTTAAAGTAATTATGGGTCAGTCATGAACATACAGGAACATCCACCAAACATTCGTGTAACAAATTTTTTTAGTGCATGAATTGAGGTTTCTAGCATCCTGATTGCACTATGTCCATCAATAAGATTATCGTTGTCATTGCTATCTATATAATAATAATCTTGGCTTTAATTAAGGTTTCAAAGGCACTCGTTCAAGCCCTTCGGAGTCGGTTCGGCAAGGCTATCCGGCGAAAGCCTGTTCCGTCCAGAAAAAAAAGAAGTCTCATCAAACTAGCTTCATTTCCAACTGATATCTGAAAAAAAGACTAATATTATCTGTAATGCCACGATATTCTGTGAAACAACGTTTGTTAAGAGAGTAATTATTTGCTGTATATTTTGCTCATTAAGTGAATCATTTGTTATGGAAGTACTCGTTAAGGGAACTATGATTTTATTCAGTTTAATATTGCACGGCTCGGCTGATCTTTTAGCTTTGAGCATTTTCTACATTCAAATCAATTTGATGAAGATACTTTAAAACATTTCTACGATGCTTTCACGATATTATACAGCATTTGGAATATCAAAAAAAAAAAAAAAAAAAAAAAAACCATAAAAATATCATAAAATCAAAGAATATTGCAAAATAGTAATAAATAATAAAAATATTTTACAAAATCGTTCTGATAGGAAAAGAACTGCTCTCTCTCTCTATTTATATATATTTGTAGCTCTTTTTCTCTCTCCCACGCTCTATGATTTTAGGAGATAGCAAATTCCATGAGTAAATTCATATTTAATTTAACTATGCGTTTCAAGTTAATTTCAGAGACCCCCTACGTATGTTGCAAGAAGAAAAAGGGGACGATGTTTTAGCAGGGAAATTTATTTTTAACGGATTATTCTTAACTGTAAGCTGTACAAATTGTTTACAATATCATCAAAAAACGAAACTGCAGCTGTAACTGCGTGTAAAATAAATGCTTTAATTTTGTTATGTGACCCGTATTGTGTTTGAAATAAATTTGGTAATTTATTTTCATAATGCGTTTATTGAAGTTGATATGCTATACCAATTAATGTTGCTGTCAGTGTGGGAACTGAATACACATTGTTTTTTTATTCTTACAATTTTTTCACAAAAACAATTATGGAAACTCAGGACAGTAACGAATCTAACGATTCATCTGTAACGGAGAAAACATTACAAACGTTGACTTATCATCCGAATGTTAATAATGTTTCTGTTCTACCGTGGGACAGATTTTCACAATGGGTTTATTGCATCTGTGTTGTTACATTTGACCTGGAGTTGGGACAAGCCATGGAGGTAAAATTTTTCAGTACAAACTGTTCATTATTTAAATTCCCTTCAAAGCATTTAGAATCCTTTACATAGAGGAATCATATTCTGTTGAATAACTTAATATAATATTAAATTAACTCTGATTCCATAATGTCAAGCAAGTTTTAATTCAATATTAGCATCGATATGTTGTTCAAGTCTTCATATAAAATTGTTTTGATATAAAATTTTAAATCCAGTTTTACGATGCCATATTTTTTTAACTTTCAAGTAATAAAATCAGTGTATCCATTATTGTATGGAAAAGAAAGAAAAAAAGATTTTCAATATGTTAAAAATTTTACTGAAAAAAAAAGAACATATCAGATTTTAATGAGTGGGGAAAAAATACGTAAGTAAACTTGTTATTGATTCTATTTAAATGTTTAAGAAATCAGTTTTTACATAGTTCAAGTATAAAAAAGTCATAATTGGTGAAAGAATTTATTATGGTGTTTAATTTATCAATTGGAGTTAATTTTTTTTCATATTTATGTAGTGTTTTTCTAAATATTTTTTTAAGAAAAATTTCTGTTACTTATAAAAGTATTGTTAAGCTATGTTTTTTTTCTTTCTTTCTTTTTTTTTTTCATTTAGTACTTATGAAATTTTAATTTCTTTGAATATGTTATAACTAGCCAAGTTGTTAAATTTTTATGAAAATGTTGTAAATGTGTTTTTAATTAAAAATTATTCAAACATATTGAAGTAAAGGCAGGTAATATGTATTGTTTTGAATTTAAATGAGGATAAAGAAAGTCATATTCTTACAATACTTATTTGCAAGAGCATATCATGTCACTTTTTGCCCATTGTTAAGAATTAAAATAGTTGCCTTGCTTTAAGTTTAAAACTGTATTTTTGATTTATCGTAAAATGACACAGGACTTTTTTTAAAAATACTTTAATAGAGTTTTTGAATATTTGTTATTATTATTTTCTATTCAGATATTTTAAAAATTAATTTTTTGAGTTAGCAATATTAATTTCTTTGATTATTTGTTAGATATTTTTGATATTCATTTGAATTAACTTTTTTTTTTCTTCCTTTTAAAGTTATAGATCTATTATACTTCCTCAATATCTCAAAGAATACTTAAAAACTTCTAATATAACTTATTAAATTTCTTTAAGTATTAATAATATAAATAGTATAACTCAAAGCTATGAAAATCTTATAAATGAGATTTTGTACCATAATTGCATATTATTAAACTTTTAATTTATTACAATTTCAAATAATTTATAAAAAATTAGAAATTCTTGGATGAAGTGTAACTTGTTTTAGAAATGAAAAATAAATTATAGTCCAAAATATTGTTCTCTTCACAATAAAGCATAAAATTCATCATTGGCATTCAAATAACCAAGGGAAAAAAATGTTACTAGATTTTATTGCTTTTTTTTAAATGTCTATATACATTTTACAGTTAAAAATGTTTATATTTAAAATTTGAATGTTTTTTTTTTCTTTTCGAATTTTTAAAAATTGGCAGTGGAAATAAATGCAGGGAATGAATTGCCAATATAACGGGATAATCCTTTATTTTATCATATATTATTTTTTGGTTTATCAATTTTCATTAACAAAGTTAATGCATTCAAAAAATTGATTGTGACCTTACAAAATTTGTTTTTACACTCAAGATTAGTTTGCTAACCATAATGTATTCTTCTAGATGATTTATCCAGCTCATGTAAAGTTAACAGAAAAAGAAGTAAGTATTATGAGAAAATTATGTCATTCTTTAAAAATTATATTTTTTTGTTATTATTTTTTTACCTTTAGATTCTTGGAAAAGTTGCTACTCATTTTTGCAACTTGGTGCTTTATTTCATTTTTTTTAAATACGTGAGTTACATGTATGTTATTTGTTTGTAAACAATTTGTGCGTATTGGAAAAAAATATCTTGTATTAGTTCTCTGTTAGAGATTTTATGATTGGGAAGTTTAATTAGAGATGGTAAACTAAATTATTTTTTATTTTTGTTTTAATATACCCTACTTCTGTAAAGTGAGGAATGTGTGTCAAATATGTGAAAAGTTGCATGAAGACTAGTACTATAGCAATCTATGACAATGTTGTAATTTTATAGTCTTGGTCTAAGCATGATTATTTTCCTCATTTTACATCAAAAATAGCCATTCATCCAAAGAAGATTAGTTCCCATTACTCTCTGAGTAGTTAGGTTGTAAATGTATTATGTTTTTACTCTTAAATCTATTAAATCCAAACAATCAAAGATTTTACTATTTTCAATCACATTGTTTGAAGGAATCTATCATCCAGAAATCTTCAGTGTTCTTTGCTTGTAAATGAGGTGATTCCATTGCAACTGTACTAGATATCCAATATTAATCATCCCTAAAAAAATTAAAAGTTTTCATGGGAAGTTTTTCTTTTCAATCAAGAAGTTTGTACTAGGCTTTAACTACCTGAGAAAACAATTTGCCAGCAAAACTTACCCATATGAAGACTTATTTTTTCTCATATGATGCTTTTCTTATTCAATAAAATCCTTTCTTATTCACATCAATAAAATTGAAATATATAAGTAGTTTGTTTGCTGTAGATATTCTAATTGCAGTCTAATGTTTAGTTATGAAAATAGTTATATTCTAATTTTAATTGAAAATGAAGTTAAAAAAAAGAGGATTTTGCATTTTATAATATTTTAAATAACATATTTTTGCATTCAAAGTATTATATTTTTTTAAAAAATATTTTGTGCAGTAGCAAATCCTTCAATTGCTAACATTATGTTTTTATTTCCTACCATATGTTATTAATATCATAAACAGATTGTATATATTTTATAATTGATAATTGTAGCCTTTGTTATAAGTATTTTGAATTTTACATATTAATACTAAAGTGTGTGGAAGTGTTCAATGAAAATTTAACAACAAGCAGTTAAAGATTTTATTTATTTATTTTTTTAAATGAAAAGATTTTAATCTCCAAAATTGCTGAATGTATCATATAGTAAGGAATTAAATTAAATTAAATTTTCCTGCAAATAATCTACTTTCAAGCTGCTGCATTTAAAAATAAACTAATGACAATTCAAATAATACCATTCGTTTATTTTTAAATGTTGTAACACTTCAATATTTATTTATATATGTAATTTCTTCATGATATTTAATATATATATATTTTTTTTTTCAATTTTATTCAGCATTTTTACTTATTATAGAAATCAAGCATCTGTTATATGGCCTTCCCAGATTCCAATTCTGGTTGCATGGGTAATACTCAGTTTCACTTCAGAATGCGTCAATGTCCTGCAAGAAAACCCAATATACCTGCTCATGAAGAATACAATAAGCATTGTTTGGTGCCTCTTCAGGTATTTAAATAGTTTGTTGATACTTTCAAAACTTCTGTATTTAAAGAAAAGTTAATATTTACTGTTATTGTTTTATATATTTTTAAAATACTGAGCAAACAAGTAAAAAATAAAACTATTGACAATATATTTTATAACTTTTACAGTGATAAATGGCCATATTATTATGCAATATCTTTGTGGAGCCAGGATTATACACATATAAAAACAGATAGTCATATTTTTTTTACAGATAAATAAATTTTTTTATATAAATTCATATGATTTAAGCATTTAAAAATAATTTTTCACTTTTGATGTCAGAATAGAGTTGCTGACATCTTTAGTTTAATTTTATCGTATCTGAACTCTCAGATGAATGAGGCTCATAGATATTACTCAGTCTGAAAGTGAAGCTATATTACTAGTTCATAGTCATAAAGCTAATTTGTTTGTATGTTTTGGATGTATTGAAAAAGTTCATAAAAAATTAAATAGCTTTCATTTTAAATATAGAATTTCATTTACAGAATATTAGTTATTAGGAATTAAAAAACAAAAACCTATTAAAAATTAAGAATTTCTTAGTATTATATACATTTAAATTGTAATAATTATGGTGATACATTATATACCTTTCCCATTTTTCAACTGACTATAATATATATATATTGATCAACAAGAAGTAAATCAAACTAATGACATACTTTCTCATCTTGGATTTCTTTGCTTTTCTTGAATGATAACTATTACATGGTTGATAAATTTTATGAAGGTTACTTTTTAATGAGGAAAAAAAAAAAGTGTATTTCATTGAAGCAATGTATGATATAGCTAGAAGTTTTGCTTCAAAAGAAAAACTTATTTACAGCTATTTGAAGACAGATTCATTATTAAAAATGGAAATAGCTCTGAAATATGCTGCAAAATTAGTAATTATTAAGATTTCATAATGGTATTACTTTTGCACTAATTTCCTCTCTTCACTTCAAAATAAAAATTTGAAATGCTAATTTATTAAAGTCTTTCTCTGAACAGATTGACTTTTCTCACTTTTTTGGATTTGTTTATTTTCGTCAAGTGAAAGACAAAACTATCCCAAGAGGCTATTTTCAGAAGGTATGTATATTTCTTAGTATTAAAGAGTAAGTTTCTTAGTATTACTTGTTTTATAAATATATTAATTGCATTAATAATGAAATGTTTATGCCATTATTTCAGTCTATGGTCTTGTTAACAAAACTTCCATTGGTTGCTTTGTTTACTGAGGTGTTGGGAAGAATTGCTCCATCTTTTTTCTCTTCTGGTGAACCTAGTATTGAATCTGGTAGATATAGATTTATTATTATCTGAATATTTTTCCTAAAATTATATATACATTCCTTAAAATCTGTTATGAGATTTATTTAAACAATAGAAAGAAAAAAATGGGCTGTGTACGCAGATATCATAAATCTCTCAGTAAAATAAATAGCGAAATAAAAATTGTAAATAATCTTCATATCTTACTTTTATTTTTAAATATTGCATGAAAAAATAATATTTTGGAGTAAACTTTTCAGGACAGTATTTTAAGATGAACAAAATTATCACTGAATGCCTTTGAGAATGACACAATGCATTCAAGAATCAGTTGGCGTATAAACTATGAAAATTTAAGGGAAAATATGTGCATAGATGGAAGAGATTATCTAATGAATCCATGGCATAACTAATAAGGTGTCATCTGTTAATCATGAAAAGGAATTTAAATTTCACATAGTGTCCCCAATTTGATTTAAATAACTCCTATTTGTAAAGACTTCTTTTTTAATGCATTAATTGGCAACCTTTGTAATTATTTGTTTAATGACAAGCCATTTTTTATAAGCTATTTTTTTCGACTTCGAAAATTACCATGTACGAGATCAGAAAAGTTTAATTGGTATTTTGCTTTCTATATATAGCTAGATAGCATGAATTTACTTATCTGCATCTTGTTTTAATTAAAGGAATTGTATCAATAACTTGAGATGACGCTTTTCTTTTGTAGAGTAAGTTTTCATATAATTGCTAATTATTGATTCTATTAAAGGTAAAACAGTTGCTTTTATTTATTTATTTTTTAAAAAATATTTTGATACTATATTTTGACATTCAGTACAAATTTCAAAAACTCAGATTTTTTATACCTGCAATTGCTATTCATTTCTCATACTTCTTTATTTTTAACTGTATAATAAATATCTAAAAATTTTATTTACATTTAATATTCCTATGTTTATTCTTTCCTTGAGACATACAGAAATTTATAATTTTACTTTCTGTATCTAGTACACTTTTTAAGCTGTTTAATTTGATTTTTTATAGCATTTTTTTTTTTTTTTAAGAATGAATACATAGTATAGAATTTTAATATATGAAGGGTTGTGATTCATTAAATTTTTTTAATTTCAAATTTAGCTTGTCATGATATTGATCAGTGGCCTTCCCCAGTGCCTGGTGTTCCTCTAAGTCTTCCTTTGATGGGCAATGTTTTACAGGTAAGTTTATTTTTAAGAAAAATTAAACTATTTTGTATTTGATATATTTTTTTTCAAAAGAATTAATATTAGTATCAATTTATATAACATTTTTTTTAATAATTGCAAGGATTTTTTTTCTTTTCTAAAATTTGATTATACTTTCATGAAGTAATTATTTTTTATTGCTCTATTTTAAACATAAAATGATGTAAAATTTTTAAATTTTTGATAATATTGAATTTAATATTAACTATCTGAATTTTTTTCAGTTAACTATTTTAATAATTCAGTTGAATAGAATTTGAAATATCATTTAAAAATTTTTTCTTTTTGTGCAGTAAATTTTTCCATAGTTAAAAATTATCTTTTTATAAAATTTATTTTATAACTGATTATTATTGTTTTATTTTCCTCTGAAATATTTTTCTTTTGGCAGATTCACATACCTAGTAGATTAGACAATTCAAATACATCCCCTGATGAGACATTTCAAGAAAAGGCTCCTGTAAGTAAATCATATTAATTTTTGTGTGTCTTAAAAAAAAAAGAAAAGAAAAAAGAGTCTTTTTTTTTTAGCTATACTATTTGGCAACATCCACAATAATTGAAGAATCACATGATTTCACTTTAAGAAAATAAATTCAAGTCTTCTTTTCAACCTTGCCATTTTGTTGAATTTTATTGAAAGATTGAAAGAAACTAAATTCATTGTGGAAAGTTTTGAAAGACATCCAGAATGAAGGCGTAATAATTTGTATGTAGAAATTTGTCTTATAGGTAATGGTGTTTATGGAATGGTATTTGCAAACATGAATATAACCCTTATGAAATATATCCTTACATAGTGACTGTATTAAGTCTTTAAATATATTTTAATTTTTTTAGAGAATTCTTAGAGACATCAACATATTGGTTATTTGCATAACTTCAAGTATGTTGTTTTGCTTAATATTCAGTATTTATCAGACATTATTTTGCAATTTTCATGGTTTCATATGCTTGTTGAATTTGTCATTATAATGTCTTCATTATATTAAAAAAAGTGCTATTAAACTGTATGTTGATTAAGGGAAAAATAACAAACGGAAATAAGTTTATTAAATGAACTTTTCACCAATCTCCTCAAAGTCATTCTAATTCAATAGTTTCTAAGAAATTCTTGCATTCCCTTACAATCTTTTGTTTAAAGCATATCCAAACAAAAACTGAGGATTACTTGCCAAATGGGAAAAGAAAGATATGTGTATATACAAAAATGAAGGCTGGTATTTTTTTAAGGTGAAATATAACATTATTGATAATCATTGTATACTCATTCACAAAATAACTCTTGGTAAACTTCTAGACTTTATTCAAATTTTTTCTATACCTAAGTACCTGATAGGCTGTATGTCACATAATAATACTTTGGTTACATGTAAATAATATTTTTTTTTACTTAAAATTTTCAAAACATAAGTAAGCCGCAACAATTTTAATGATTGATTTGTTGATTTTTAATTTTTAAATACATTTGTTAATAATATTTGCAAGGCTTAAATTTTAATAGATAAGAATAAAAGTCAAATTGTTATTCAAAGTATAAATGGTCTTCAATTAAAATTTAAAATGATTTATACTCTATACTTTGTGATAACAATTGAAACAATCTATTGGATTATTTTATTTATGGGAATTTTAGTAGTGTTAGAAATATATATATGAATCTCATTCAAGAAAAGCTCTTAATTTTTTCAGAATTTGCTTTTTCTATTAATTTTTTATTATAAGAGAAATTTATATTAAAAAAATCACATTTCTATATTATTTCTCATTTGTAATATACATAATTGAAAATATGTTAATTTTTCAACAATGTTTTAATAAGTATTGATAAATATCACTATTTTATCACCTTTTTTTATGCCTTGAAGAAAGCTGAAGAATTCACATGCTTCTAGAAAGAATTGTTTTATAGGCAATTATTGTATTTATTTTTAATTAAGTTTTTAAATCATTAAATTAGACATTTTTAAAATTTTTCATCTCTTTATCTTTTTTTTTTTTTTTTTTTTTTCCACTTTAGCAATGAGTTAAGATATCTATTGTTTAGGAAGGTGAAATGTATAGGAAATTAAATATCACCTTATTTTAACACTTACATATACTGCAGCTAATCTGAATGACAGTTTCAGGTTCTCTGCTGACTATTGGTACAAATAGTGTAAATTTGTTTGTTGCTTATTTTTTCAGAAACTAGTTAGCAAATATTTTGGTTCCCTGAATTTTAAAATTCTCTTTCACATGATATGAATAGATTAAAGTATAATGTTTCATTAATTTTTCATTAGTGTTGTTTTTTAAGCTAATTTTCAAGATTTGTGTACGATATTAACTGAAAAAATTTTTTAATCTTTTTTTAAAAAAGGTTTATGTTTAGTGTTAATGTTAGTGTTTGAATTTTCTATGTTTGTTTTAAAATATTCTTACATTTTTCAGTGAATTTAATGCACTTATATTTATGATTTTTTTTATATTGCAGATTACTTTTTATGAAAAAATTAATATTCCTTCAAATCCAGATATTGATGTTTTTAGGTAAATGAATCATTTTATTTTTCTATGTACTAGAATTCCTAGCATATTGTTGTGAATGTTAAAAAATTGCTTGCTGTAATTGTGCAAGTTAAGGTTTTCTAAGAATTGCAATTATGAAGACAAAGCAAATGTAAGAGACTATAACTTTTAATATATTAGAAGTAAAAATTTTTTTTTCACATTAATTCAATGAAAGATGTATTAAGATAGATAGTGAACTATTTTATTCCTGATAAAGAGTGGGCAGATTTTTATCATTTAACGTACAGTTATGTTATATTTAGTCTGACTCAAGCATTCACATGCACACACACACACACAAAGGTGGAAATATGAATTGTCTGTTACATTTCAAAAAATTACCTGAAGAAAATTTGTGCATATTTGGGAAAAAGATATGAAAATGTTATAATTTTACTTAACTAAATTATTGTGTTCCTAAAATACTCTATGACATAATATTTGAATATTTGTTCAGAGTAATAATTCAAAGTTAAGAGGCTATATTGTGTGATCAAATTTTTTGCTTAACATAGCATTGCTAAAATCTGAATAGCAAGTTTGTGGTCTTTTAAACCATTGTTTCCTGTTTTCTCAGATATTTTCAATTAAATTTTCAGTTTGAACTAATAAATATGAGTGCTTATAACAGCATGTTTTATGATAATTTCGCTAGTTAATTACAGCTAGGTTGCATGTCTCTTGTACCTACTTAAATAGTTGAAAAGACAGAGAAACAGTTGGTTGCTATAGAGTAAGCAAAGTGCTTATGAGAGAGGCTAATACATGGAAATTGCAATTTTATTTGAAAAACTGAAAAAGACATTTTAAAAAATTGTATTTTTCAACAACTATTTATAAAATGTATATTTATTTTGTGCAATAATTGGCAAAAAAAAAAAAAAAATCACTTTGTGCATTTACTAAATTGAGTGTGAATATTAATTTTTCTTATCAAGTTCTTAAGGATTTGACAATATTGCAATATATTATGAAGATATTAGCAGAACTTGTAAATCCTTGCCAATAACATGATGAATGTTAGCAAAATCAAAAACATCAAATAAAGCTACAAAAATGAAGTAAAAAAAATATTATGATTTTGTATATTTCTTTGTAATAATACTATCACTTGATAAACTATAAATGATAGAAACTAAAATAAATAACTGAAAATGAAAACAATGAAAGTTGAAAGTTTATCGCAAGCAATCTTTTATAAGAATTTAAATTATATAAAAAGTCACACAAGCTCATTCCATCGGTAAATTTTAGTATAAACTGCATGCCATTGGTGAAGTTAAACAAATTTTAATTTCAAAAACTATTAATTGTTGGCTTGTGTTAATACGCAAGTACATATAAAAATTAATAAGGAGTTACATTCCCTACTTGGTTTTCTTGCCAACCCCCAAGAATCACATTGTGATTCTTTTGTGAACACTACATGATCACAGTAGAATTTCCCTCTTGCCATACACTTATCTGTCTGTTCTTATAATAAAAGTGTTTTAACAACTGAAAGCAAATTTAAATTATTTTAGATTGCATAAACTGCTATTATTAATTTATTTTTCCTTTGGGCCTGACTTTAGAATAATTCCAATCACCAAATTCGTTTTACTTGATGTCTTGCCAAATATGGTAGTCTTGACAACTTTATAACAATTCTAACCGATGTTTGTACTATTTCTTGTAGTCATCCAAGATAGCGAACTTTTTTACAATTTTTGGGACATTTATATGAGTTTGTGGTGTTTGATGGGAATTCAATTTCTAATCTTAAGTTTTACTTATTTTTTTTATATTATTAAAAACTAAATTATTCAAAAAATAAATTTAAGATTTTCTGTTAGCAAAGAGATGTAAATGCTAGAAAGCTAAAGCATATAATTGTAAGCTGTCCAAAAATAAAAATTATTTGCATCAGTTACCGAAATCAAACATTTAAAACTTCTTAGTGTCTGTATACAGTTGATTATTTCTATTATTGGGATGACAACAGTCAACAAGTTAAAAGATTTTACGTGTGAGAAATTCACATATAATTGTCAATGACTAAAAACAGGATTGTTCAGTATCAAATAGTTTATCAAAGAAATTTTCTTGTGTACTTTTTATTGTAATACAAACTGAAAACTGCTTCTGTTTGAATTTAAATGATATATTTCTATCAGAAGAAATGGGAGATGATATAAAAATATGTATTGCCTCTTGCAGAACCAGCTTATTTTTGTCTTTACAATGTTACATGTAATTTGATTTCAATTAAGCAAGTATGGATGCAATGGCCATTTAGTAGAATTGAATTTTGCAATAATTTTATCATGCATCTTGACTTTATATACAATTTATAATTGAAAATTCACAAATTAAAATCATTTTGTTCAAACTGTCAAACATAATATTTTGTTAGCTCAGACCTTCTGCCGATTCAAACATATAAATAATGCAAACATGTTATCAAGCACCATAATTATCAAATTCCACTTAATTCTGCTTATACATTAAATCATCAGTATCAAAGACTTTTAATTTCATCTGAAAAATTATTAATTTAAACAAACCATTAAAGGTGTTTTGATGGTTTTTGTATTATACAAGAGAAAAATTTTTGAATAACCACCTCCAAAAATTTGAAAAAGATATTGGAATTAGAATATCAGCTGCAGAAATTTTAATCTGGGGACACGGCAGTGCCCCCGCCAAGTCGAGCAAAAACAAACGGCACGGCCGTACCATCCTTTTCTCGAAGCAGTTCAGGCCATTTTCGACCCCCTATAACTTCGTTGTGAATAAAACTAGAAGCCTGAATTTTCAGTAACCAAGCAGACATGAAATAAACATGGTATATTTCAAATTTCCTTAAATTTGAACCAGTAGTTTCAGAATTATAACTAGTCAAAATTTGTGAATTTTGCCACTGACTGACTGACTGACTGATTGATTGACTGACTGACTGACAGATCATCAAAATTCTAAGGCACTTCTAGCAGACATAGAAGCTTCAAATTTAGCATGCAATTAGTTTTTAATGTATAAATCAAGGAAAAACTAAAATATGCGTGTAATAATGGACGGATCGATAAATTTCTTGAAGTTTCGAGCATTATCCATTTTGTCGGCAAACTCGTCGCCAAGTTTATCACCAAGCTCTGGGATCATTGGCTCGGCATCCAACAGCATTCAGTACAGATTACTGTAAAACGATCTTTCTTATGATGACACTATTCTCGCTGGTAGGCACAATTACAGGTTTGTAACAATATCTAATTTGAAATAATTCAATTGGAAACTGCAAATGCAATGGTTGACTTTCAGAGAATCAATCTGGTAGAAGAGCAAACTGATCTTCAAAGTATGATCGCAAAACTTAATGCTGATCAAAAAAGTCTTCGATGTGATCACAAATAAAATGGACACAACTGATAATAACGCTGAGGTTTTACGCTGTTTTGTGAGTGGAACTGGTGACACTGGAAAGTGCTATTTAATAAAAACTCTGAAAGTTTGGGTTAGGACGTATTTAAACAAAAAAGTGGCAGTTAGTGCTCCAACAGGAATAGCTGCATTCAATGTGAATAGATTGACTATGCATAGACTATTGCAGCTGCCTGTAGAACACAAGCAAACACCGAAGTACAAGCCACTTTCTGATGAAGTGCTCCAAGTTCTGAGATCAGATTTGAAAGAAGTAGTGTTATTTATCATAGACGAAGTGTCAATGAGAAAAACTGTAGCTGAAGCTCAAGAAGTAGTACTGGAAAAGAAAAAGAGGAAGACTTGGCAATCGCACTAAACAATCTAATTTAATATAATATGTTAATGTAATCTAATTTAATGTAAAGATGCATTGTGTTTTCATGCAATAGCCAAGTCAATCATTTATTTAAACCATAAAAGATTTTTAATATTGATATGGTCGCTATAAGATGTTGTTAGGTTAGCTAATTACGTAATAACTTAAGACAGAAGGACCCTTAAGTAGGGACTGAATGAATTGACCGACTTGGTATTACATGGATCTCACAACTTTTTACGATAGAAGAATTGAGTTGCGAGACTTGGTTTTTTTACAAGTTATGTTTTTGATGACATTTCAATTTTTAAAACATTTTTTAGAAAATGATTATTTTTTAAAAATTTCTCAGAATACAGTTAATTATGCCAGAAGTTCAAAACAAATTTCTTTAGAATGACAATTATTTGCCCTTATTTAATACTGCAAATAAGCGAAAATATCTGCAAAAATAATCCAAAATAACATAAAATCTTAAATAAAAAAAATTCTATATTGAATTTTTAAATTTTGATTTTAAAATACATTGAGTCACAATTATGATTACATTATGACTATCACTTTATTGAAAATTACTTTTTTTATATTTTGGTAATATCTTTTATTGCAATTATTATCAACATTTTACGAAAGGAATCTGTTTTATTTATTTGGAATGTAATAATTGTCTCAATAAATGACAAGAATTCGTCCTATTTAAGACAGTGTTTATATTGGATAAAAAAATTCAATTTGGGTGATCAACTTAGTTATTGTTTTTATTGTTAACAGCTGTTATTTCAATTAAAAAAAGCACATTGCTAATTATAAATCTGTTATGTATATTTCTGAGTAATCAAGTTTTCCTTTTTCTCTGTTACTTTCAATTGTGAGTGTATGCATATATATAAATTTGCCTCATTGCTCATAGTAGATTATGATTTCCTATATTTTATATATATTTTTTATAATTTATGAAGATTAATCATTTTTAAAGATGAATGCAATTAGTGTTAAATTCAATTAAACATATGAAGAAATATATAGATTTTTTTTATATTTGTAATTTATCTATTTTTTATTCTATTCATATCAAATTACCTCAAGAAGAAAATGTTAGTTTTGTTTTGAACTTTAATAATATTTTGCTATTTTTAGGTGCTTTCTTCCCATTTTGTCACATATTCAATTACTTTGGGAACTAGTAATTACATCTGAGGTGAGCATTTATCCGTGAAAATTCTTATTCAAATTATCTGAAGAAATAAAATTCGTTATCTATATACTTTTTATAACTTTTAAATTTTATTGTATCTTAGATATGTTAATTTTTTTAACTATATTTTCCTTAATAAATTTTTGAAGATTATTTTGAGCTTTTCTCATTTTGACCTAAGAATTGAGTAATTTACTCTATTTTGGGCATTCAAATGTTGTTTGATTATTAAAAAAACTGTACTAAATTTTCATCTTGGTAGAAAGAATTTTAAAGTATTAAGCATTAAAAAGGTTAGTAATTTTTGTAAGACATATTGTTGAAAGATGCTTCATATAAATATCTCTAAAATGTGTCAGAAAAATTGACTAGGTGAACCTGATATATCCATGAATTATGATACCTTTTTTCGGAAAATGATTTGCACTATTATTCAATTTAGGAAAAATTGTTTTGTAAAATACTTTTTGAATATAATAAGTATTTTGCCTTTTATAGCCTAAATAATTTCTTATTGCTCTTTGCAACCTAAGTAATTCCTTATTAGCTTAATTGTGTACTGTAGAATTTTCCTGTAATTGTTTAGATTAGGATTCAACATTGAATAGATTTTTTAAAAAGATTTCTTTAAAAGTTAGTAATTATTATTTTGCTTCATTTAATGTTGATTTAATGAAATATCTTATTAAAGTCACATTCTTTAATAAGATCATGGCATATTTAACCTGCTTTTTAACTTTTATTTATAAGACACACAAAAAAGTGCTGAAAAAAATGTGACCCCCTTTTTTTTATTCTTTTTTTGTTTTTCACTTTTGATATCTTTTTTTATATATATTTTTTTCTCTCACAGCCCATAATTGTTATGGCTAGTTCTCCAGACATAACCTGTGATATGGTCCAGGCTTTAATATGGTGAGTTTCCTTTATTCCCTCCAAATATGTGGCAGGATATTGTATCATATGAATATTAAATTATCTGTAAATGTGATTAAATGGAATGTTATGAAGTGAAGTAAATGAAGTGTAAATAAGTTATATGAAGTGGAAACCAATTGTTTTTCATTGTTTCATTATTATTTATTAATTATTCTTTTATAATAGTTTTATAGAATTTTGAGTTGTTTTTAATTTACCTGAAATTAAATTCTACATTTTTGTCCTAATTATAGTTGTGAAATGAGTAGTTATAATTAAAAAAAATACAACTTAATATTACTTCCAATAACTTTTGACTGTTTTATTTGATCAGTTGTCTTTAATTTTCACTTATGTTTTCTCAAATTAGTTTTGATTTTAAAAAATGAAATGTTTCATATATTTTATAATGATCATAATCATATACTAAATTTTGTGAATTATTTTGCAGCATGATCTGGCCACTTCGCTACTGCTGTGATTATAGACCTTTTTTTACAATTCATGATAGTGAATTTAAAGAATACACTACCAAAGTCCAAGCTCCGTGAGTAAATGAAGCTAATGCTCTAAATACTCTTTCTTTTTTTAAACTTTGTCAAATACTGTGATATCATATTTTAAAAATTAATTTTTCAAAGAGAAAACGTTTTGTGTTAAAACTAGTAAATAAAATTTTCTGACTTCAGGATCGAGTATTTATCAACCATTAATATTTTTTTTTACTGCCTTCGTAGAAAGTTGTCATAAATATTTTAAAACTTATTTTCTATCCTGTAAGAATATGAGAGATTGGTAACTATTTTAAGAATATTTTTGTGCAATAAGCATTCTTGCTTTGGAGTTTTTTTTTTAATGAATTGTTAAATCTCTTTGTTAAGAACAAGAAAAATACAAGACAGCCATCTTATTAACTTCATTGAGGTACACAGGTATCTAATTTATTCATTTGTGCCTATATTCATAATTGTTTATCATAACTGAAATATAAAATAATTGGATCTATGTATGTGCAATTTCAGGAATATATTTACAGAATTCATTTAAAGAATAAAATATTAATGTATATTTGTTGATAACATTAATGTATACTAATGGCATGAATTTAAAATCACTTTTTAAAGATTTTAAATAATTTTTCTGATGTTTATTCTCTTAATTTTGAGTTCCAGGGAATATATTATCTTGAATAGTACAAATTTAGTTGGAATGAATTTGAAAATTTGATAATCCAAAAATCTTGTTCTGATTTTTTTTTTTAAAGATTAATCAAGCAGTTGTATATCCATTGAAGAATTGTAATAGATGATTTTAAGCATATGCATTGTTGAAATTTTATATAATTGGCTTTAAATGCACTACAAAGCATTTTTATCAATTATAAACTTTTCCTTTCAGGCCACCAGTTATTCTTGGTGTGACAAATCCATTTTTTGCCAAAACACTTCAACATTGGCCACACATTATAAGAATTGGAGATCTCCAAAGTATGTTGTTGTGCATTTTATACTATTTACTAACATGACCATATTTATATATAATTATCTTTCATGTTAGTATCTATGAGTATTGTTCATTGCAGTTGTTTTCATAAAAATTCTTCACATTACAGTGCACACATTTCCTCACATTTTTTTGTATATTCTTCACAAAAATTCTTTATACACATTCCACTGAAGTTAACATATTATCAGTGATTTTTTGCTTCCCCTCCATCATCATTCTCCATAACACAATTATTTCACTCTACATTCTCCTTATGAAAAACCTTAATGAAATTCCTACCACATATTTTGCCAACTTTTAATTTATATAAATATGTGAAAGTTCATATAGATATGTAGGTCATATATGTGTTTTCATTTTATTTATGACAAAATTATTCAATGAAATCAGCCAAATTTTTGAGGTTGGAAATGCTATCAAGATTTTATTTTACAATATCTCTCAAAAATGAAAGTATATGGGAGCAAGTGACCATTGATGTGCTAATACATATATATAAACACAAACCTGCATATAATGAATAGTAAATTGTAACTTTTACAATTTCACTTGACAGTGGGTGACAGGAAAGCCAATGAAATAATTGGTAACGTATCTAGAGTCTTGAGCTTTCATATGAAATAAAAATTAATGATAATGGAAGAGTGGTTGGGGCTGGCAGACTGATACATTCGATTGTTTCCCCTTTAATTTTAAGTATGTAATTGGTAATCATATAAGAACCAATCTCCAAAGGTAACAAGTATGATATTCTGGATGACTTTTTTTAATTTTCAATGAGGCATTGTATGTTATATTATCATTATTCTGATTGATGATATATATATATATATATATCACTACTTTTCTCAATTTTATAATTCAAATGGGTTTTTTTTTAAAGCCGTCACATTATTTGTTTGTACAAAGATTTTATAAATATTAAAAATAATACTTATTATGCAGTTAACTGCTTCAAATAGGTAGATACTGATTATTCTGAATATACTTTTTTTGCTAGTGATTTTACTGATTAAAAGTTTGTTTTTCATGAAATTGCCAATTAAAATTTCATAAATATATGTATAAAAATGTAATTAATATTGCAATCTATCTATTATAAAATTGAAAATATTCAAATAATAAAATATTAAATGCCTGTATCGTTGGAATGGAAAGCTTAGAATTCCCAGAAAACATTTTCATTTTTTTTTTTTTTTTAAATATTCTATCTATGATCTGTAATTTGAATAGTCTTCACTTTAAATTCAAGATTTATAATTATTTGATTTATACCAAGTTCATATAATTATCAATGCTCTTGAAAATTATAGCAATGCTTATTTGTATGTATTGATATGTAACATTATAACATTTTGCATTCAAACTATGATTTGGGGATATTATAATTTAGTGAAAAAATTGCTTTGTTATTAAGCTTTGCAAAACAATTTTGCTAATTCCAATTCTTTTTTTTTTTTTTGAATGAAATCTTTTGGTTGCTCAGGAAATATGAAAATTTTTATATCCTCATTTGACTTTTAATTTATGACTTTCAGATCCTGATGGTCCAGCTAAACAGAAAATAAAAAGAGGAGGGAATATTAAAGCTTTAGATTCTAAACCTGGTATGTTAAGACATATTTCTTCCTATTATTTCCTGCAAAACATTCTTAGATTGCAGATTAAAACAGATTGTTTTTAATCATATATGAAATGCTAGCTATTACCCGCGACTTCGTTCACATGGAAATTTTGGTGTGTATGTATGAGAACTGACGGTCTGATCGTCTAATGTAAAATGTTATCAAACCGTATCATTATAGTGCTGGCGAAAGCAGAGTCTGATATGATATAATCAAGAAACTTGTAACTGATTGAGAAAGACCTATGGGAAAATTTCAACATTTATTTTTATTCTAATACCATAATGTATACAACATTAAGCCCTGATTTGGCCCTGGGATTTGTTGATCGTCATTGATAAAGCCAATTTTAAGGGAAATTGCAACCTCTTGAAACAAAATGGCAAGATGTTTGGAATAAAATATATGTGGGAAATTAAAACGCTGTCTTCTTTAGCTGCTCTTGTAATAATGGTAGCTTTTATAATATTACAGCCAAGCTCTCTGATACAAAGCCTGTAGCCGTTGCACAGTGCATCAAGATTTCACATCAATAGAGCTAGAATGCCAAATTTAAGCTCCAACTTATACGAAAATTCATCTGTTAACTCTGAGGAGTTGAGAAATTCAACAGGGTAGGCAGTACTATAGTCATTAGCCATCACGGTTTCTATAGATGTGTATAGTTTTAAATTTCCGAAGATCATGTCTACATTTTTTTGTTTTGTTTATTTTATTGACTTACTCGTTCTTTGGCGACAGCACTGCCCTCTCACACAACCATTCTTCATTATTTATATTAACCTACAAATTGGAAAAAACTTGCATGATAAGTTCATCTTCAGCAGCCACTGGATAGGAAAATTCTTCTGAAAATAGAATTATCCAATCTGCATCTGTTTCTATATATTGGACTCCGCATATTGGAGACGACCCTCTCCAATATGTGGAATCTTATTTGCAAAGACATTTGATTCATGGTCGTTGTATAGTTGCACGCAAATGTTGCTCATAAGATGGAGCTTTTCAGTCCTAGACCGCAGAGGTGACACCTTGAGACATGCGTTTATTTCATCCGCCAGTATGACCCTCTCAATAACTCTCAGTGTCTGTCTAAAATCGCCTGCGCACAAAATGATAATGCCGCCCATCACCGCCTGGTTGCTGCGAATGTCCTGCAGTTTTGATTTAATGCTTCTAATGCATGCTTGTGCAACATTATGCACTGGTCCCATACTATTAACTTGCACTGCTGCAAAAGAATTCCCCAGCCGCGGTTTTTGGTGATGTTGCATGTCTGGTTTATTTTTGTTTGCAAGATTAAGTGGCAATTTGAAAACGGAATGTGCAGTCCGATCACCATTATGCGAAGTTGCGGAAATGCCCGAGGAAGCTACAGCCAGAGCTATACTGCAGTCCTTGCAGTGTTGGGCTAGCAGGGATTCAGCACAAATGTCTTACCCATACCCTCTGGTGCGTCAAGAAAGAATAATCCATCCTCTCCACTATTACTCGGTGCAGAATTGTTTTTCACACTTGATGCTACTTGGGAAGTAATAGTAGTATCATTTAATTAAACTGCTCTTCTAAGACTGCGGTGTCGTAGTTTAGCTCCTTCACAACTTCGCTTGATAATTCCCTTCTTCGCTGCGGTGTGGGTAGGCCGAAATCAGAGAGACATTTTCCAGATATGGAAATCATTTTATCCTCAATCAATACCAAGCTCCGTTAATGATTAGGTCATTTGAGTGCAATCCAGCCTATGCATGATATCTTCTTTTAAAGCGTTTTTGTATGTATCCCACAGCTGGAGGTGGTTTGACAGTCCACAAGTGCTCACTAAAATTACAAACAGATCAAGCTACTTTCATAGCCCGAACTTTATTACTCCTCATCGAAAAATTAGATATGCCTTTTCTGGGTATTTCGAAAAAGTATGAAATAATAATAAATTAAAAAATTAAAACTAACCTAAAAAACGATGTACTTAAAACTATAAATAAATTTATTAAAAGTATATGATAAAAAAAAATAGAAAATCAAGTCCAATCTCTTTAAAATCAAGTCAAGTCTATTTTATTTATCGATTGAGTTTGAGATAGCTACAACAGTATAATACATATAACTTTTAATTAAAATGAAAATATAGTTGTCAACAATCAGAACACATTATGCATGCGTGAATTTTCAACACCAGTTGGCGTAACACAAATGCATAAATTTTCCACGCCAGTTAGGGTAATGCAATGCAGATTAGAAATTTTTTATTTGATTTATTCTGTTTTATTTTAATTTAAAAGTACTTCAGAATGAATCCGAAAGATCGATTAATTAACAACTTTTACTTTTAAATGCATCAAACACTAAGAAAATGAACAGAATCATTTGAAATAATCAGTCTAAAGTATGTTAAGCCTAGCCTCTTTAGCGTGGGAAAGAAAAACAACTAAAGCCCTACCCATTTGGCCATGGGAAAATTAAGGCTTTTGGTGGGAAAGTTAGTTTTTAATTAATAAAAAAATTAACTACTCAATTAAATGGAACAAATAGTAGCCTATGTCCTATTCCAGACTATAATCTATCCCTGTACTAAATTTCATCCAATTCCGTTCAGTCATTCTGGCGTGATTGACTAACAAGCATCCATCCATCTATCCATCCAAACTTTCACATTTATAATAGTAGTATAGATACTAAATATTGTAATCATGCGAAAATTCTTGGTATTTTGGTTTATTTCCACATTCCAGACTTCTCCATATTCGAAAAATACATTTTTGGAATCGTATCTAGTTGTCTTTGGACATGGTAGTTCGAAAATGCTTTGAACTAGATAATTGAAATTTTGTACATGGGCTTTCCTTTATATTTGTGGATCTTTTTCAAATTCTGGATGAAATTTATTCACAAGAAGTGTGACTATAAGTGAATATGATAACTAGATATTGCAAAGAGCTAAATGGGTGTAATTATGCAAGATGTAGATCTGTACGCAGTCTGCCAATCTTTGGCTGTAATTGGTCTGTAAATGAAGTTACTCAAAAATGTTGTGTCAAATGAAATTTAACATCTGATTTTGTTATTAAAATTGTAGCTATGTCCAGTTATTATTATTATTTTGGAAAGAACATGCCCAAAATATTTACTCAGTTCTCTTTGCTACATAACAAAGTACAAAATGCCAATGTGCTGGATTCTGTATTTCTTTGTGAGGATCAAAAAAGGTGGGTGGACATTTCACTTATGTTGTCATTCTGCAGTCTTGCCCCATTCTGCAGTTTCCAAGATAATAAAAAGTTGAGCACCTGTGGCATTCACAAGCTTTCCTCAAATCCACAATTTTTATATGAATAAGCTAACACTTTTTTTAGGAAGGATGTTGGTGAATTTCAGGGAGTCCCTTAACACTGATTATTTTATTTATGTCGAAATAATTCTTAAGTGAATAGGTGTTATTTCTTACACTTTGACATTTGAATGTTTGTCTAGAAATTATTTACTATTACTATTCTAGTTTTTATATTTACTGAAATATTCTACATGTCACTAATTAGCTTTATTTTATAATAAGTTATATAATTTTTTATTAGGTTTATATACAAGATACAAACCTTTTCTCAACAAAGATAAAGATATCCTAAAGAAGATTGTCAAAGTAGTAAGAATAATTATTTTTGTATATTTAGAACTAATTATAAATTGGTTTCTTTTTTTTATATGCCCAAATAAAAATTAACATGTATTCTAAATGGTAAGTTTATATAAATATGTTTTATTATAAACTGAATTTTAACACGAATAATTGTAAAAAATATTAACCAATGTTTGCTAAATCATATTATATAAAAATTTTGAGAAATTTTGGCACATAATTTTAAATTTTGTTGTCTCTATCCTTCTTAAAAATAACACTAAAATGCAAGGGCAAGAACATATTGATTTCCAGTGTGTTGAAATATTAATTGATTCATGATTAAAAATATCAACTAAATTAATTTGCTTTTATTCTTCTCAGACAACAGCAATATTTTAGTAATATAGGGTTTTTTACTTCAGTTCTACAGATAAAATATAATTGCACTAAATAATGTTAATAACATTATTTAGTTAACATTGAAAGTTGATAACATTATTTTTTTATTAATGGTGCAAATTTCTGGCAATAAAAATAGTGTATGTGATTGTATAATTATTTAAAAGTTTCTTTCAGGGTATGCAAGGAGATAAATTTCATGAATCTCAAAATGCCATTCTCCGGCATTTTCTTCTAGAACTTACTCAAAGCTTCATAATTCCTTTGGTAAGAATCTTTTTAAAAAATGCACTTAATTTTATAAATAATTTACTTTTGTTAGCTGAAGGAAAATTTACATAACTTTTGATATGTATGTTTATTTTTATTAATGTAAATCACCAATATATAATAATAAATGATGCTTAGACATTATTTCAACAATATTGTAGAAATTGTTCAAGTTAAAAAGTTCAAAAACCTTATTTTGCCCTACCTTATTTTGTTTAAAAGAAAAAAACTATTTTTGCTAGTATAATTACATTAATATCTAAATTGTTTTTTTTTTTTTTATTTGCATTGAATTTCATTTGGTAACAGTTATTTCTGCTCTAAAATTTTGAATTTTGCTATATAGGAAAGGTACATGGCTAGCTTGATGCCTCTTCAGAAGAATATATCACCTCATAAAGTAAGACTTTATGAAAAGAAACTAAAATAAAATCTAAATTGCATGCAATTATAGTAGTTGTATTATATTATTTTTAAGATACAAATTATTAAATATGTTTGAATAGGAATTCAATTTCCTATCATGTACGCATTCTTTAAATTCTTTGTTTCAAATACAAGTCTGAATAATATACATGTTTTCTATCTAATAATAGTCTTAGATTGACAGAAAGCTTCTGAAAATGATATAACTAAATGAACAAACTGAATGAAAATTATTTTTAACTAATAAATGCTTACAATTATAATTGCAAATGCAGTTTTTTTCTATAATTTTAAGGTATAATAATATTTTGAGACTTTAATAGTACATATAAGATATATAAATTTAAAAAAAGAATTATATGATTCAAGACCAGTCCATTGTAATCCATTTCAGAAAAACATGATCCCTTTTATCTTGTTATATATGTAATAATTTCAATTTATTCATGTTCTAAAATTAATGATTTTCTAATCACTTAAATTCAAGCTCCTATAAGGCTGAATTTAAATTAATTAATTATTTTTCTAAAACATGATCCCTTTTATCTCTCTTTTAACATTTAAGTTGTGGAAACTTTTTTTTTTCTTTCCATACAGACTACTTTAACATGTGCTGAAGCCAAAATGTCTTTCTGTATAAAATTCCAGTATAAAGCTCTATAAGCTCAAAAGACATTACCACGTTCTCTCTTTCTTATTTGGTTCATGGCAATACCTGGTCATAGCTTTTACAAAGAAATCTTGAAGATGTATAAAAATTTATCTACTTTCATAGCATTGTGAAGTAAAAAAATATTGTTAAGAACTCTACACCTACTTCTCCTTAAACCATAGTATGTTTTACACATACACACATGTATTGATGTAGCCGATTTTTTAATTACTTTTTACATGTAAGAGATTTAAAATCATTAAATTTTGAAATATTTGTTATTTGTTTTAAATATTAGAAGTCGTTATGTATTATTAAAGAAATATAAATATGATGTTATTTTGGATTTTGCTGTTTATCTTGTATAGGATACTCCTATCCCACGTCCATTTAATCCTGATGATTTTCTTAAGTCCATTGAACATTCTGGACCTCAACTCACAAGTGGAATTAAAGGAAACTGGAGTGGTTTATACAGGTATAGTAATGCTTTCTGCTTACTAATAATATTCGAAATTCTTCTGTTAATTTTTAGGGAAAAATATGTTGAAACACTGATATAATTGCAAAGATATTTTCTATTTATAGGAGATTTTTCAGAAGTGCCAATTTTGCAGGATGGTATGACATGAGGTATAAGGAAGTAGTTCGTAAGCTTCAAGGTTTGCACATAGAAGCCATATCAGAAGCAGTAAGTGCCATGATACTCTATTAAAATTCATATGTACCTTATTAAAATGTATGCATAAATGTAAATATGTCATATTAATAAGCAAATTCATTGATTTTATTTTAATAGATTAACATTTTAATGTCTTTTGCAATTTTTAAAATGCTTTATTTTTATTCTGGAATAATTCCCCATTGATTATAATTTCATTCCTATAATGTACTTAGAGTATTATTTTTTTATACTGTGTTGCTTTTTTTTAAAACACTTTTTGTTATTTTTGTATTTTGAATGCCACTGATATTTATTTTTAATGGATTTTTGTTCCCATTTACTAGATTTTGGGCTTCTTTCATGAATTTTATCCAAGCATTTTTTTATATTGTTTTTATTATATATTTGGAATATTATTTTTAAAATTGTCTCAGCCTTAGTTGAGTTTGTAAAAAGAAAATGAATTTGTTTGCAATCATCTAAAAATCAAATGCTTTTCTGATTAATGTGGATGTTCTTTTAATTATATTTTATGTTTCCTTGCTGAGAAGAAATTATATTATTAAGATTTGTATTTCATTTATCTATGTCTAATCTTAAGAGTTAATAGGATAGAAAAAGAACAAAGGTTTCAAAACAGAATGAGGTGTTTTTTTTTTTTTTTTGAAAAGTTATATATCTTGTATTAAAATTTTTTTTTTTCTAATTTATTAATAAAAGCATACCTATAATACTATTTTTCTATGCTAGTATTTTTTGTTAAGTATGTTTTTAAATCAAATGTAAGACTTACGTTTTAAATCAGATGTATGATTTATTGAACTCTTTCAGAACATGATGGCGTGGATTAGTGATAAACAAGAAGTAGAAATAGTGGATTTGGTTCTTAGGTTACGAAAAAAACTGGTGAGACACTTTATCTTCAGCTTTACAAAAGTTTTGTTGTTGATACAGTTTTGAGTAATTCAATTATATTCATGCTTTTTAGATACAGTAGTACATAATGATCCAGCTTGTTTAGTTTACAGTGATGAATGAATGTAATTTTAATAGTAATTAATTGAACTATTGAGTTTTTTTTCTTTATTATCAAATTTTTAAAGAAGAGAATTTTGAGTAGAAAAATAAATTATTATCTGCAGTTTAATCAGTTATTATCTGCAGTTTATTAGCATGCATTGTAATTCTATTTTGTAATAGAATGTTAATAAATTGACTACAAGCTGTATCAATGAAGTTTAAGTAGGACCATTTCCTTTCTTCCTTTTAATTTTCTTTGTAACAGCAATATTGTGAAATTAGCATAGTAGTTGTAAACTGCTGTTTTGGATAAAGAATTAAATTATGTTGACCAAGATCAAGACTTTATTACTTCAGATATTTTAACTTTGGTATGACATGGAAAGCTGGAGCTAGAGGTCTTGATTCAGATCTGACTGCAGTTCAAAATTATGAAAAGTACTCAAAAATAATCTAATACAATGCCAACTTTATATGATAATTGTGTAGGTATTTTAATTACAATCACCAAATAAATATCAAATTTCTTAGAAAAAAAAAATTTTTTAAGCAAAATTAATTTTCAGTTAATGTTTTAGCTATAGGAAAATTTTATTTAGACTATTAAGTACAAGTGTAAATACGTGATTTGTTTTAATAGACTGTTTTCGAATTGAATTTTTAGCTTCCCAAAATTTAAATAATAGACAATTAGAAAAGCTTTATACCCAAGAAAATGTACCTCAGATAACAACATATGCCATACATAGTGTAAGAAATAATTTTTTAAGCTGGAACTGTAAAATGAAATAGAAACAAAAACTATTCTTTATTTCTGGTTGTATTTTGTTTTTAAATCAAAATTTGCCACCCATCTTCAATCTATTTGTTATTATCTAATAATGATTTGAATGAATATTTCAATCTGAATGATTTTGTGAAATTGCCTCCAATGTGCATGTTAAAGTTGTTTGAATGGCCAAAATTTCATTAAAATGATCCCCTTTTATCTTCATTTAAAATTTGGGGAATAAAAATCAGATGATGATTTTCTTAACCTGTTTTTTTAGTATTAAAGAAATTATGGCAAATGCAATTATTGTGTATGATTTAATGCCAAATGGCAAATATAATCTGTATATGTATATTCATTTTATATGCAACCGTTCTTGCTATTATTAATCTTTTTGTTTCCAGCCTTATTTTACCAAAAATGTTGTTTAAAATTAAAAAATTCTTGCTTAAAAAAAAAAAAAAACATTAACTGCAAATAATGGTCTTCTTACTGTTCTCCGATTTACTATTATTTTTTTTATAGCTTGCTGCTGAAAGTGGTAATTTAACTTTGTCTGAAAAAACTGTGGAAAAGCTCCAGTCTCATGTAAATAACATCATTCAAACATTACCAGAAGATTTACAGAATATTTTAAACTAAAGATTCTCAAAGGACTGTTTTTAAACTTTATTTATTAGCCGGAATATATATTGTAGTTTTTCACTTCAACTTTCATTTTGTAATTACTTTCATTATCATTTATTATTAATCAGTGTACCTATTTATGAAATTTTGTTATATATCTTGTTCATTTGAATGCTACTAGAAATGGATTTGTCATTGCATTTATCATGAAGCTGAAATGTGTATTAATTGAATTGTGAATGTAATCTTACTTTTTTACATATAGGTGATTAAATTGTGAAACTATAATACTAATCATAATAGCATACAGGCTCATTTTGTAAATTTTATTTGCATCTACTAATTTGAACTTTTTCACATTGTTTGAGAAAAATAGTTATTTATGTTATTTAATAACATATTTAGTTAATACTTTAAAAAAAAGACTGTGGATATGAATCAAGATTTTGAATTTTCCATAACTATTATGGTTAGCTACAATCCTGCTTTTGCTATTGCATAAGAATATTAGTGATGAAATGACTAATTGAAAGAAAAAAAAATTGTGTAGGAAATTTTAATGAATTTTATTTTTGAAAGTAAATTAATGTTATTTTTGCATAAAAGCAGTTAATGGTTGTAAGCTTTTTGGATCGTGATGCATTTTTTTTAAACAAACTTTTTCAATAATTATTTTATTTTTCTTGCAAAGGATTTTTTTTATCATTTGAAATGATCACAATTATAAATGAATTAAATTGTTCTACTATGATTTTTTTTTAAACAAGGCATATTTATGTATAAATTCTATTCTTCCCTGCTTTCATATGTATATAGAATGAGAGAAATTTTAAATAACTTTATATAGATAGATCTTAAAATTTACAATTTCATTTTTGTTGTGATTTCTATTTGAATGAATCAATTATTTAATATTTTTAATGTAATTTTTTATTATTTTACTTAATTTATAGAGATTGTCAATTTTTCTTTTAGATTTTCAAATATTAAAATTCTGACATAAAATCAGCTATTGTAAGAATTTATTTTAAATTATATACAATTTATTTGAATTATTATTATTTTTTACATTGTAGTCATTCTGTTTAGCAATAAATTATTTAAATCCAATTATTTATTAAAGAAACCTTATATTAAAAAATATGTGCAAATCTAAAGAAATTGTGTGGCTGTTTGGAGAAAATATTACATGCAATGTATTTGAGGATTAAATGTTTTCTTTTTTATATATATATTTACTATTAAATTATATAAAGTGAAAGAGTTAAATTAAAAATTTGTTTTCTAGAAAAGCAGTATTATTTTAAGAATATTGAAATTAGTCACACCAATTTTTTAGTATTTTTTGCTTTAGGCTCTTTACATCTTACATAATGCCTGTCTTTAATTTTTGTATGCACCCCCCCCCCATTATTCAAAAAGAATTTTAAATATATAGCAAAAATGTATTATGATCTTCAAGTGTTCTCTGCTTTCTTAGAATTATTTAAATTTTATCCATGATTATTCTTAATTTTTTAAAATTCTTATTGTTTTGAAAAATTTCTTTATGTACGGTTCCCATGTTATTTTCACACCTTGATACAGTCATCAGCATAAAAAAAAAATGAGGCACCTCTGTAACTTTATTTACTATCACATTTTCAAAAATGTGATGTCCATGGAAATGACTTAAGAGGCCAATTTTATTGAGATTAACAAACTGATTGAACTGTGTTAATTATATACTATCTCAAAATTTTCCCATTACCTCTGTCTTTTTTACGGAATCGATTTGTCACAATGAAATGAATCTCTCAATGAAATTGTATGAAATTCTGTTGTCAATTTCAAGGATTATAAGGTTTTGAAAATCGAAACTTTTGGTGATATATCAGAAATTAATATATATTTTGCAACATTTTTTTTTTTTGTTCTAAAAAATTATCTTATTTAATAAATACATGAAATAAATAACACAAATATGATTCTTTCCCCCCACCCCAATTTTTAAAAATGAATGTGGGAAAAAAGTGAATTTTAACATTGTATAATTTTTGGTCGCTGATATGCTAAAATGCCAGAATCCAAAAAATTGTGTGCATATTCGAAATAGTTTTCAAAATAATCACAAAAATTGTAAAATTCCCACTATCAATTTGCAATGCCCAATTTTTAAGGGGCCATGTATTAAATTTATTTGTGTTTGTAGATCTACTTTTTATGAAACAATCTTTAAAAACCATTATTATATTGCAGTTGGTAAAATATTACACTTATTTTCAGATCAGATAATTTTAATTTAATATGAATTTTACTTTCTTTTTTTTAAAAAAAATGAATGTTTTTTTTTTTTTCCCCCTCTCAGATAATATAAAATTAGATTGCAGGGTGCATTAATGACTGAAATGTTTAATGTGCACTGCTGAAATGTTTAATTAATTTTTATTCTTTACTGGCAATTATCATTTGCTACTAAATGAAATAAACATCCAAGGAAACCCTTACTATTTCTTACAATTCCATAAATTAATTAACACTAAAATAAGGAAATTAATTAGCACCTATTATATATATAATAACTTAATGTTGGGCATTCATATAGAAATTTATTTAATTACTTATACAATATTTTAAAAATATCTGTAAAATGATTCCCTCTGATTTAAGAAATAATCTCCTTTTTGCAATTTCTCTTATGAAAAACAGTTTTTTCTAGTTTGATATATTGTAGTATGATAATGTGCTTGGCTCAATTTGTTTCTATTTATTTGTCTTGATTACATTAGACAGTGCATAACAGAAAGAATGTCTGTCATTCTTAAATTAATAAATCTTCTATCCGATTAACAATTTCTGCCTGAATATGAAAATCTGTTCTTTTAATAAGCACCAATCAACAACTTTTTATAAGAAAAATACACATTTTAAATTTACATAAAATAATTTACATATTTCATTTGCCATAAAAATTAAATGTATGTTAATTTCTTAAGGCAGGATTAACCAAAAAAGAAGAAGAAGAAGAAACTAAAGAGACTAAATTATTTTAAAAGTAATGAAATTACTGTAAATGAAAATAAAAAAATATTTATATCTTAAAAAATCATACTCATATTAAGGGTAAATTTGTGTCGCGTTATTTATGCCTCCAGAATTCCTGGAATAAAAAAGCTCTTAAAGTCTTATTTTGCTATTAAAAAGTTGAGATTTACTTAATATTCGATCCCTAGCAGGTTGACTGTTTTTCGATGGAGTTTTCAGCAAACAAAATTAAGTATATCTCAAGAACTACTGCGAATTTCAGAACAAAATTTGATACACATATATAAAAAAACCCTGAGGAATCAAAATTATTTTTTAAAAATCTCAATTTTCTTAATGAATACATTTTGAGATAGTATTTAATTTACTTGGTTAATCAGTTTGTCAATTTTAGTAACTTGTCCCTTTAAGCCATTTCCATCTACACCAGTTTTGTGAGGATGCGATAATAAATAACATACTTACAGAAGTGGGTTTTTTTTCCTATAAATAAGACCTTTATAAAAGTTGTTGTTGTACATATTGTAAATATAACCCTTTTGTTATTTGTTTAAAATAACTTTGCAACCAATTCTCTATAGTCAATATGTTGGTGTGTTATTTTTTCAGACATTCATTGTGAACATCATTCCTCATATTTGTTTTTTTATAAAATGTAGTTGTTGTTTCACCTTGGAATTATTATCAATAATATAATGATACATACTTCTTTTAAAATAGCATAATTTGTTACGTTTAAAATATAAAAATTTATAAATGTTCATACGGTCCTGATGGTTTTAATACAGCTAAAAAATTTGGTGTAAAAAGTATCTGTATAAATTCATAATAAGCGGATTATACTAAAAACCATATAATGTATTGTGCTTCCATATTTTCTGTTTAGTTAATATTTGTTATCTATTGTTAATAAATTATTGCATTCCTGTTTACTAATTATGGCTAGCATTTTTAAAATATGATCTCATAGTTTTTTAAGTAAAAGTTTAGTGGGAAAATTAATATTTCTGAAAATAAAGCAAATAATGAAAATCTTTTTTTAACCCTTAGCAATATGTCATTCTCTAAATAATGCAGTAACGCAATTATGTGATTAAACTGATGTTTGAAAATATAATTGCATTATTTCATTAGAAAATAAATGACATATGTGCTTAATGAAATCGTGTTATTCTTTTATTACCATTAAGTCAAATATTTAAAAAATAATTCACTTATTAAAATTCTAAATGTGATATTTCTCTTTTTTAACCAAAGTCTACCGAATTCTACTTCAGACTAAGTAGGGGCATATATTTGATTTCGTTATTGAAGTTGCAGTGACTGCCTTTGTTGGATGCTTTTTCTTTTCTTTCTTTCTTTCTCTCTCTCTTCCCCCCCCCCTTCAAAAAACGTTTTTGGTTAACTATACTGTTATTACTTTCTTAATTACATTATTATAAATGCCTTCTTTCTGAAACAAATGAATCTCCTCAGTCTCAGCACTAATGAGTGATGAATTTTGGTTGAATAATGTTCATTTTTGTGTTTGTTACATTATATTGAAAAATTATTGAAATTCTAGTACTGTAGCATTTGAATTTGTCTCCCATTTCAATTTTTTTATATTTTGCATAGCACATATTCTTTTTACTTTGTTATCCTTATTCAAAATACATTCATTTTTTATTTCATTATGTTTGATATGTTCATACAGAAACAACAATGCAAATATTAAAAAAAAGAAGAAGAATTAGAAAACAGATTAGTAAGGCATTTGAAAAGTAATACTCATGCAGTTGCTTTGACCTGAAAATGATGCAAATTAATGAAATTACAAGGATATTTATAAACATGTATCCTGAGTAAATTGCAATTATGATAGCTTTAAAAAAGATAAGTAGTCAGACCTAAATTTTCAAGATAATGAAATAAAATGTTTATTTATTGAAATACCCTAAAGTCAAATTTCAATTTCCATAGGTTGGAAAGAGAGGGATGGGGGTCTATTAAATTAAGATATTACTTTACTATCATTCTATGTAGAATACCTTATTAAATTAACATATTCTATTCTATTGATATTTAATATAAACTTCTACTAAATTCTATTAACTGCTTTTAAAATAGAATAGTATAAAGATTATTTGACCCGGTAGACAAATGATATGTAATTTTTCCTATATCCTGTCCTAGATTAAAGATTTCTGATTTTTTTTATGAGATTGTTATGCAATTGAAATATAAACAGTAAATTGCCAATCTTCTAAATTCCTTTTTTATATGATATTTGTACTTAATGACAGAATTTAAGATATAAGAACATGATCTTTTTTATTCTATGTGTGATTCCATCCATGTACATATCAACTTTAGCGACATATCTTAAATTTCCCTCCCTCCCTCTCTAACCATCTTGAATATTGAAAATACTTTATATATTGTAAGACTATTTAACATTTTTTAATAATATCCTGCTATTCTCATTTTTTTTCTATAAACAAAATTAACAAACTTAATAAATTTTTTTTGTTAAGTTCAGAAGTTCCTTAAGTTCTGTTTGCTAAATTGTGTAGTATCAATGTTTAGTTGCTACTTTAAAAAAAATTTTAAGTCTAAGTTTTTCAGAATTATATTTGTAAGATATTATGAAATCCAACCCATAAAATTAAATAATGGGTAATTTCCATCTATCTGTAATTAAGAGCTATCTATTGTAGCTGGATCTGTGTTACAAGCAAGATACCTTATCATTTAGGACATTTCCTTCAGATATCTTATATCAAGGACAATTAATAAAAAAAAAAAAAGTACTATCTTAACTCCTGCTGCTGAAAAGTCCTGAAATGAAATTACTGACCAAACTTGATTTTTAAGATACTGGATTAAGTATAGATTAAATGTGCCTTAAAAGGCATATTTGGAATTCAGTCAAGAGAAAACTTCTGATTACTTGCTGCACCTGCACATTCTTATCATTAAATCATTAAAGATTCTGTTATCATAGGAAGATAGAATTGTTAGGTATTACTTTAGGTTATCTTCATTTTCTGTTCTAAAGAGCTTTTTCATAATTTTAAACTCGACTAAAAAAAAGTGGGCAAAGATTCACACAGTGAACAACAGAATACTTTTACTTTTCTTTTCTTTATTATTCTCAACACATGCTGCTGTAGGAATGTTTAGTATTTGTAAAGTAGCCATTTGTCTGGCTACTTTATAAAAGGTGGAAGGGGAATACAAAAAGTAAAAAGCACATCCTTATTAAATTATGAAATCCTATGAGATTATTGGAAGAAAAGAAAAAGAACCACATAGATGCATGTTTTATTATACCATAATTTTAAAGAAAAAGTTTCATAATCATGTAATTATAAAATATATTTGTAGTTTCTAAATAAGGATTATAATTCTTTAAAATCTTAAAAAGTAGTGCGTTTACTCATAGTTTTTTTTTTTTTTTTCCCTTTCCCATACCAACAATTTTGTGTATGAGAATATTCATAAGATTTACATTCTGCCAATTTCATTATAAAAAGGGCGAGATGCTGTTTTCCCAAATAAAGCTTTGATTTGTTTTTAAAAATTATCAGTAATGCGATTTTTTACTATCTCTTTGAAAATGAATAATTTCTGTTTAATTATTCTGATTATAAAATTGTGATTGTCACATTCTTTGGTTATTCATTTAACTGTTCCATTTTCAGAAAGAATTTTATTGAGTAAAGAGTTGACAAATGTTGTTCGTTGCAGAATAATTCAGTTCAGTTAATAAAATAATTCCATAATCTGAGAAATTCAATATTTGTTCTCTCTTCTGACTCATATTTAGTATTTTAAAATTGTGCAATTTTTATTTTAAATACATTGTTTTTATTTATAATTTATGGAATCTATAATTTTGTAAAGTTACTCTCTCAAATGTGACAGATTAAGTTTATAATCTTAGAAACATCTAAAATTAAAAGAAAAAATATATCTTTAGGCATATCCTCTGCCATATAATTTTTTGTACTTAGAAAGTTTTGTAAAAAAATCTTAAGTGATCATTAATAATGTATTTAAAATGATTATTTACTCATTAATGAAATGAATGAAAAATATGTATGTTTATTCATTTAATTTAGAATTAATTTGTTGATTAATTTTCACTACATTTATAGAGTTCAAAGGTTTAACATTTAATAGAAAGGATTTAATCTTTTTTTATGGATTGGGTTTCGAAATGAAATTTCTGTATAAAGTATTTCTCATTATAAATGCAAATTATAAAAATAAATTGATAAAAAAAATTATCGTGCATTAATTTTACATCTGGAATAACAGGACTGCAGTTTCAGGTACCTGTTAAGTACATTTTGCAAAATATCTTTTGAATTTGATATAGAGAAATATATATATGAAGATGCATGACAAAAAAATTATGTTTTGGGCAAAATAGTAGCAAAATTTGTTAATTTTTCTAGGTATAAATGATATGTTTGTTTAAATCTTAAATATGGTGGTACGTCATTCAGCAAAGAAAATGCTACTCATTTCAGTAAAAGAATTATCAAATTCTTTTTTTCATTTTTTTAAATTTGAAATTTAATAATAATAAATTCTGCATTTGCAATTTTGTTCTTTATATATTGATCTTTTTCCATTACTGACATTTATTGAAATATCAATTAGTTTTATTAAAATTTTATTTTATTTTATTTTTTATATTTAATCCTTATTTATTATGCTTAGATTCATTGTTAAGAATATTATTTTGATGAATTTTAAGAAACTATTACTATATATTATTGCATGCTTCTATAGTAGATTTTTGGAAATCTCATTATTTATGTATATTGTATGGAAATTATCTTCATTCTGTACATTGTGTGTATGTATACGATGAAGCAATTGTCTTTTTAAAAAATAAAGCTACTCTTTATTCTTTTCTTTTATTCCCATAATATTAATTAAAATTATCTAATTAAATGA